>NC_089863.1:3927443-4229872 GCF_036373705.1 Amia ocellicauda
AGCGAGACGGCTGTAGTTTGGACGACGCCGTGGATATAAAACTCGTTGCTTCTTCATACAAAGGAGTTTGTTGGCCATTAGTGTCCGAAAGTGGAGTGGATCCGAATTACAGACTCGCATCTATTTTTAATTCGTTTCAATACAGACGTGGTCCTCTCCTTCTATAGATGCGCCATCAGCCGAGAATACAACCCGGCCTCGCCGCGCCACTACCGTCGCAGTTTAAAAAGAGAGAAAATAAATACAATCGGATCAAAAAACTAGACTTTATTCCAGGGACCGATGTTTCCTTATTTATTTACATGTTAAACATTAAACCCACAGCCACTTGGTGCTAGATTTCTTGTACACGCATCTTCATGTTAAAATGACCCACTTTTGAGCAGCCATTTATAGATTTATAAAAGTACCGATCTTCGTTTCTGTAGGAAAGTGTCTGAACTAAAATTGG
Source organism: Amia ocellicauda (assembly GCF_036373705.1). NCBI lineage: Eukaryota > Metazoa > Chordata > Actinopteri > Amiiformes > Amiidae > Amia > Amia ocellicauda. The sequence continues at coordinate 3,927,895 of NC_089863.1, forward strand.
ATCACCCCCGATAACATTAATAGCGAGTATTATTAATCATTAGGATTAAACAGAGCAAACCCGTTAAAAACGTAAATATGTCAAGACTAATTTGGTTATAATGTATGTTGTGTAGCTTATTAAGACAGCATATGTCCCTTCCTATTTAAGATGATATGATCATTCTGATGAATTAAATAATGACCTTACGAATAAGAAACCAAAAACAATCAAATTTGACATTGGCGTCGTTTCTACTGACTAAAAAGTTACAAGAGATTAACAAAGAAACCAACTTCATTTCCCCGGATTGATTTATTTTATATGTAACAATTACTGTAGCCTATTCATTATATAGGTCACATTTTCCCTCTCCTTGGGGGACCCCCATGGAAAGTTTCGAGGGGCCACCAGAGGTCACCCACCCACAACCCATCTTAACTTCTAATTAAAGTTGTTTCGTGCATTTTGTAAGCTTTCTGTGGGAATGTAAGGAACCAAAGAACGACAAGTATACATTTTCCGCCTCGTATTTTAGGGTTTAGAAACGCAGTGCATTATGAAGGCAATTAACGAACATCTCCAATAGCCAAAAGCCCAGCGATTTATACTCATACGGGAATGTGTTATTGAAACAGTTGCCGACAGTATTTCGAACAAACGAAGTTACTATTAAATAATTAAATGCATCATTAATTAAGCAAGATAAAATGACTGATTATAAACGCAAAGCCGGGGAAGTTTAAATAAACTGCAGCCGTGGCGGATTTCAATTCTGTTCCCCAATATGCGTCACAAAATAAGTTTATCCGATTTTTTTTTTCCTCTCTCGACAACAATTACAGCTCAATGTTCGTGACCAACCTAACACGACTCAACATGAATAATATGAAGGCTATTCTCGTTCGCATTTGAGTTTAATGCAGTGGCCTGTGCGTTAATATTTCAATGCTGTGTAACAGATGTGTCGGTTGTGAACAGAACTGGAAAATACCCCCTCCCCCCACCTATACATTTTTAATTAGTAACGTGCCGATTAATTATGGATGTATTATGAACGCTGCTCTAGTAAAATCAGCCATGTTGATATTGGCTTATGCGATTACAAAACACACAAGTTAAAAAGGTGAAAAACGCAGGAACGCATAGGATCGCCGCATCGCAGGAGAAATCAGTGCCCGGTATTTAGATCTCGGATGCGTCTGAATGTCTTGAGTCTTAAAGTGACGACTTAACGTGAACCCAGGGAAGATGCCCACTAACCGGAGCGCCCAGCCCCCCCACTGGCATTTCTACAGGTTTATAAAATCGATCAAACTATAACCGAACCCAGTACATAAATAAAGAGTCTGGGGTATATATCGATTGGGGGTTCTCCAACTCTTAACTGTCCAAACATCAGCCAGAACTTTACGCACGGTTGGGGTTCATAGACTACATACACAAATTGCCTCCTACCCCTTCTACACAACACTGTTTAAACCCTGTGTCCCCTCTGCCAGTCGTATGTAGTTTCACATTAAACACACACAGGTGAAGGTGGGATGAAATCTGGGGGCTCACCTGTAGGAGTTGGCGCCGTTCATGTAGCTCTGTGCCGTGGCCATGCTGGGGGGATACTGGAGGGCCGACAGGTCGTAGCGGTGCAGCTGCTGGGGGTAGCCCAGGGCCTCGCTCTGCATCCCGGCGTACCCCCCCGTGGGGCCCCAGCCGTAGCTGTCCATCCGAGGGCTGCCCCCGGGCCCCTGCGCCGCGGCGGCCGACAGCAGGTTCCCGGCAGAGAGGGGGTACTTCCCGGCCGGGTTGTCCTTCTTCAGCAGGGGCTTGGTCTTGCGCCGGGGCTTGTACTTGTAGTCGGGGTATTCCTTCATGTGCAGCGCCCGCAGCCGCTTGGCCTCGTCGATGAAGGGGCGCTTCTCGGCGTCCGTCAGCAGCTTCCACTCGGCGCCCAGGCGCTTGCTGATCTCGGAGTTGTGCATCTTGGGGTTCTCCTGGGCCATCTTGCGCCTCTGCCCCCGGGACCACACCATGAAGGCGTTCATGGGCCGCTTGACCTTATCCATGGGGTCCCCCCCGGTCCCCGAGGGGCAGGCAGCCTTGGCCCCGGGGTGGTTACTCCCCACGCCCGTGTGCGCAGGCGAGATCCCCGGGCTGGGCTGGTGAGTCTGCTGGGGTCCGGAGGACTTCAAGTCGTGCTCCATCATGCTATACATGTCGCTTTTAAAAAGTTTGTCAATAAATGCGTGTATGAAGTACAAGCGCTCACGTCTGCAGCGAGAGCAAAAGCAAGAGCCGGCCTCCTAAATTAGCACTACAAGCCAGGGAGCGGTTCTGGGATAATTGAATCTCGCCCAACCGCATTCACCTGGGGACGGAAGAGAGGTAGCCGGTTCAGCCGCCTCCGCGTCTCCACGATCGCCCTCGGGTACTTTGAGTTTTAAACAACAACACGAAAACAAGCGCAATTACAGGAATAGCAGACCGGCGGCTTTCACTAGGGCGACTTACTTGACACACTGCGACACAGCCCGGCTACCAAACATGCTGTAAACTTAAACCAGAAAGTGTTCACTAAAAGTTTGGAGCATGTCCCCCCCTTCTCTCACTCTTTCCTTTCTTTCTTTCTGCAACACCTGACTGCGCCCTGTCGGTCCAGAATCAGTTCACAGGAGACAAAAAAAAGTTCCTTGCCTTAAACATGCGGGTTTATAGAGATAAAGCGCTCCTGTGCGGACCAATCCAGTGCGCCTGTCTCCGTGCGCCTCCTCTCCAGCCTCATTTACATCACTATAGCAGGGGCGCGGTGCGCCGGAGAGCACTTGTTGGTGCTTAAAGAAATAAGAATTTTAAAAAAGTGTCCGAGGGAGAGAGAGAAAGAGAAAGAAAGAAAAGACAAGAAAGATGATTCCTTCACTCTCGATCTTTAACAAATAAATAAAGAAAGAAAGTATTGAATACATACATCTGAGGAAAAAAGAGGAAACTCGCCAATACGGACCTTAAGTTGAGCCACACGTCTGATCTCAGGGCTCCTCTGTGTAAAGCCAGCTTACATTGGCGGGGGGGGGGGGGGGTCGTATTGTCCTGTGAGAAATACCAGCGATTCGCTACTCAGTCTCTAGAATATAATATAATATAATATAATATAATATCACAGCCCGTTCTTTTGTTCGTTGCATTAAAAGCATAGGAAACTTTTCTTCAACAATAGAAAGTGTTTTGAGCTGATTTGTGACAGCACCGAAATATAAATGACAAAGTATTCAGCGTGATTTAGTAGAGAGTGTTTGTTGGTTTGCTGATCTGCCCATGTATTTGTGTGTGTTCGTTTAATTTGCTCATTGTCGTGTGGTCCTGTTAATCGTTCCCAGACCCTTCGTACTCAGCAGTCAGAATTATTACAATGCTTGAACAACAGACGCAACTTATTATTTATTAGCACCTAAACTCTGGTTGCTGCCTCGAATGGGGAACATGGCGAGACGTCAAAATAAATAAATATACCAACAGGTTATCGAAACCACCGAGAGGCCAAATGAGAAGATGTGTCAGCGAGGGAACAAAAAACCAGTTTCTGTATTAATCTCCGCTGAAAGGCCTGCGAATGGGCGCCGCTTAACGTCCCGCCAACGACAGCGCCGTCACACCCAGACTGCGGCTCCCTGAGACTCCCAGAGCCGGCACAGCGATAGAGATCAATACTGCTGCAGATACAGCGATTCCTGATCACGACAACGACCATACTGATCGATATGAATATGTATTTATTGGTAACATTAATGCTGGGGTGCAGCTTGCTGGGGTCCCCCACAACTCTCTGTGTAAAGGTCAGTTTCATCTTTGGTGTCCATTCCCCACTATCGACACTTCTTTCCCTTAATGACGAAGGCAATTCAGTGGCAAGTGTCATATTGTACACTTTTAACAAGAACAATCTGTGCCACTTCAAATGCTGGGGTTGCCATGGGGTTCAGAGTCATCCCGGAGGTGTTCTATGGGACAGGGATCAGGATGCTGCTCAGTGACAGGGAGCATCATTGTCCAGGCAGGTCACGGGATTGCTTGCCTCGAGACACCACAGCCCCGACCCACACGCCAGGCCTCTGCTCTTGGGCCCGGGTTCACTGACAAACACCCACACACACACACACACACTTAAACTCTCTCATACTCACACACACTGACACACACACTGACACACACACACACACACACACACACACACACACTGACACACACACTAACAAACACTGACACACTCACACACACTGACACACACACTAACAAACACTGACACACACACACACACACACACTCTGACACACACACTAACAAACACTGACACACACACACACTGACACACACACACACACACACACACACACACACACACACACACACACACTGACAAACACTGACACACTCACACACACTGACACACACACACACTTAAACTCTCTCTCTCTCACACACACACACACACACTGACACACACACTAACACACACTGACACACACACACACTTAAACTCTCTCTCTCTCACACACACACACTGACACACACACTAACAGACACTGACATACTCACACACACTGACACACACACACTGACAAACACTGACATACTCACACACACTGACACACACACTTAAACTCTCTCTCACACACACTGACAAACAATGACACAGTCACACACAGACACACACACTGACAAACACTGACACACTCACACACAGACACACACACTGACAAACACTGACACAGTCACACACAGACACACACACTGACAAACACTGACACACTCACACAGTGACAAACACTGACACACACACACTTTAACTCTCACACACACTGACAAACACTGACACACTCACACACAGACACACACACTGACAAACACTGACACACTCACACACTGACAAACACTGACACACTCACACACACTGACACACACACACACACACACACTTAAACTCACTCACACACACTGACACACACACACTTAAACTCTCTACACACACACTGACAAACACTGACACACTCGCACACACTGACACACACACACTTAAACTCTCTACACACACACTGACAAACACTGACACACTCGCACACTTTGACACACACACACTTAAACTCTCTACACACACACTGACAAACACTGACACACACTCTCTCACACACAAACTCTCTCGCTCTCACACACACACACACAGACAATCACTAACACACACACACTTAAACTCTCTCACACATACTAACAAACACTGACACTCACACTGACAAACACTGACACACTCACACAGTGACAAACACTGACACACACACACACTGACAAACACTGACACACACACACACACACACACTGACAAACACTGACACACTCACACACACTGACACACAAACACTGACACACACAAACTCTCTCTCACACACACACACACACACACACACATAAACTCTCTCTCTCTCACACACACATTTTAACTCTCTCACAAACACTAAAACTGTCTCACACTCACTCACTCACCCACTCACACTCTCTCTCTCTCTCACAGACACACACACACACACACACACATTGTTGATAGATCGTTTGTAAATGAAAACAACCCAAAGCCGATGAGAGATAGAGACTGAGTCACCAGGCTGTGGGAGTCGGGAGTCAGAGTCGGTGCACACACAGTGAGTATTAAACCAGTACAGGACCCCCCCAGCCCCCCACGAGGACAGCATTACCTTAACGAGCTGCCGTGTGAGAGATTACAGCCCCCCCCGCCCCGCCAGCACCTGTAATAAGCCGTCAGTGAGCTCTCTCTCCCAGTGTGGCCCCTGGGTCCCATTGTGCCGCCGGGCCCCTGCAGGCACTGGTGGCAGGGGTGCGGTACACACTGCCAGGGGAACATCTGCCAATTAGTGCCCCTGCAGCCCTGAGCCGTGGGGACCGATACGCCTCGTGTGTGGTCTGGAGGGGACTGTCCCTGGCTCGGCTGGGCACCGCGTCTTTCAGAGGGGTCTCTAATTGGTGTGGGTGGGTAGGGGGGGTGGTGTGGGACCTCTTTGTAACGACCACTGTCCCTGTCTCAGAATCTCCTCTGAGCTCCAGTTCCTGTCCACTGGGCCGTGTGTATCCCGAACGGTACCGTCACACTGCAACGAACGCACAGACCAGGGTGAGAATGGGAATCTTAACCTGGAGCTGCTTTCAGTGTGTGAGTGTGTGTGTGTGAGAAAGAGAGAGTTTGTGTGTGTGTGCGTGTGTGTGAGTGTGAGAGAGAGTTTGTGACTGAGTGGGTCAGTGTGTCAGTCTGTAAGTTAGTCAGTGTGTCAGTCAGTCAGTGTGTCATTCAGTCAGTCAGGGTATCAGTCTGTCAGTCAGTCAGTCAATCACTGTGCCAGTCAGTCAGTATGTCAGTGAGTCGGTCAGTCAGTGTGTCAGTCACCACACCACACTTTACTGTGTTACTTTAGTGTTACTGTGCCTGCGGTTGTAGGAGTAATTATCCAGCAGGAGGAGGAAGAGGAAGAAGACTGAAAAGAATGTCAGAGAGCGATTGTCACAGGCATAGATTAAAAAGTAGCAGGGGTGGCAGGTGAAGGGTTAAAGGTGAAAGGTCAGGGCCGCATCCCCTCACAGCCCCGGCATCCCAGCCTGTGCAGCCGCGCTGGGGGTTAACGGCGGCTCTCGGCGGCTCCTTTAAGACAGGGCCGGGCCGCCCCTCTCCCAGGCGGACGGGCCGCTTTGTTGGGCGCAGGTGTCCCGGGCTGAGTGACAGCGGCCCCGCCATTGTGGTTTCCCAGTGCCCCGTTACCATCTCCACGGCAACCCGCCCGCCACGCATTCACAGCCCGGCGTTGTTGTTGTTTTTCCTCCCTCTCTCTCCCTCTCTCTGCCTCTCCTCCGCCTTTCTTCTCTCGTCCCCCCTTCATTCCACCCAACCACCTCCGTCCCAGCCTGCATTCTTCACTCCTGTCTCAAACAAAAACAACCGCCACCCCCCGAATCTGCCCCAGTCTCCTCTCACACGCACCCTTCACCGTGCCCCCCCACCTCAGTGCTTGAATGGATAAGAGCTCCGCAGGTCCTGACAGGGGGGCTTCTACCTGCCTCGACCACCCTGCCTGCCTGTCTGTCTGCCTGTCTGTCTCTCAGTTGTACACACACCGTGCACCCCCCTTGCATGTCACCAGTGAGCAGCGGCATGCGATGCGCCACAGGGCGTGAGTGGCCCCCGGCCCCTGGCCCCTGGCCCCCGGCCCCCGACCCGCTGCTGATGGCTCCGATGGCCCTTAATTTGTGCGCAGGGCGGGGGTGCTACTGTACAGCATCGCTCCGACAATGGCTCAAAGCGAGGTGTCTTCTGCCGCCTTTCTCATGCACAGATAGTGGCCCTTATTTGCGCTGCTGTGTGCGGGAGGCGCAGCTGGGGGGCCGATGGGGGCGCTATCTGCAACACGTCATCATTAGGCGTGAAACCCCCCCCATCCCGCACCACGAACCCGCAGAACCCGTGTGCATCGCTACTGAAGACGTGCCTGGGGCTGCATGGATGCTGTCAGCTGCTAAAATGTTATAGAAGGTATTATATATACATATATACACACACTTATTCATATAAATCAAATCAATTATACATGTGTTTATTTAAATCATACACATATTTTATACGGCTTTTCCCTCATTTAAATAATACGTCTAGAGCCACGATGTACATTTTATAAGGTGGAGTAAAATAACATACTTAATTGTTGTTATTTAATTAATTAGCTAATTATTACTAGCCAGATTGACAGGAACAGAGAAAACGGTATATTTAAGATTCAGTATGAACACCACTGACGTCTCTTCATTTCGCCGACAGACCGACCAAATGAACTGACACAACACATCAAACAGTGATTCAAATTAAATGCAACGAATGCAATTTGAAACAATTAAGATTCAGTTAAATTAACTGAAATAAATGGTAATACATCAGATTGTAAATCCTTAATCAGCGAGTGCTGCTGATGAGGTCAATATGTATTTGAATGGACGTATTATTTGAAAAGTAAAACATGATATATTATACATTTGATATATGGAGCTAACAATAATAAAAACAACATTAATAATAACAACAATCATAATAATTCACACCATTTACTTTGTTTTGTTACCTACGCAACAAGGTAATAACACACCACAGCTGGCCAGCGCACGTTCCTATTGGCTGGCCAGTGAGACGACACCTGTGTGGTCGATGGTCGCATGGGGGGTACTGTGAACAGCAACACATATGAACACAAACCCAACGCCGTTTGAGTCAACACACACTGGTCCACATACAATACATGTGGCAAGACGTGTGTTGATTCTTGGCTAAGACATGACACTGCACTACACTGACTCTCTCTGTTGTCCCCGGTCAGCACACACAACGCTGGATAACATGAGGCTCTTGTTGTAACGTGTAATGTCAGTGACTGAGAAGACATTGTGTAGTGCTGGTGTCAGGGTGGGACAAGCCCAGTCTGCGCTGTAGAAAACAGAGCTCTCTCTCGAACCTTCTTCTGTAACTGGTCGCTGACTGTAGCTTTTACATCATTAATCACCGACACTCACGAGCGTGTATTGTGCGACAACAACATTACACTACAGAAACCACACACTGCACTGCACTGCACTACACTACACTACACTACACTATAGAAACCACACACTGCACTGCAATACACTACACTACAGAAACCACACACTGCACTGCACTACACTACACTACAGAAACCACACACTGCACTGCACAACACTACACTATAGAAACCACACACTGCACTGCACTACACTATAGAAACCAAACACTGCACTGCACTACACTACAGACAACACACACTGCACTGCACTGCACTACACTACACTACACTACACTATAGAAACCACACACTGCACTGCAATACACTACACTACAGAAACCACACACTGCACTGCAATACACTACATTACACTACAGAAACCACACACTGCACTGCACTACACTATAGAAACCAAACACTGCACTGCACTACACTATAGAAACCACACACTGCACTGCACTGCACTACACTACAGAAACCACACACTGCACTGCACTACACTATAGAAACCAAACACTGCACTGCACTACACTGCACTACACTACAGAAACCACACACTGCACTGCACTGCACTACACTACAGAAACCACACACTGCACTGCACTGCACTGCACTACACTACAGAAACCACACACTGCACTGCACTGCACTACACTACAGAAACCACACACTGCACTGCACTACACTACAGAAACCACACACTGCACTACACTACACTACACTACAGAAACCACAAACTGCACTGCACTACACTACAGAAACCACACACTGCACTGCACAACACTACACTACAGAAACCACACACTGCACTGCACTACACTATAGAAACCACACACTGCACTGCACTGCACTACACTACACTACACTACACTATAGAAACCACACACTGCACTGCAATACACTACACTACAGAAACCACACACTGCACTGCAATACACTACATTACACTACAGAAACCACAAACTGCACTGCACTACACTACATTACAGAAACCACACACTGCACTACACTACACTACACTACAGAAACCACACACTGCACTGCACTACACTACACTACAGAAACCACACACTGCACTGCACAACACTACACTATAGAAACCACACACTGCACTGCACTACACTATAGAAACCAAACACTGCACTGCACTACACTACAGACAACACACACTGCACTGCACTGCACTACACTACACTACACTACACTATAGAAACCACACACTGCACTGCAATACACTACACTACAGAAACCACACACTGCACTGCAATACACTACATTACACTACAGAAACCACACACTGCACTGCACTACACTATAGAAACCAAACACTGCACTGCACTACACTGCACTACACTACAGAAACCACACACTGCACTGCACTACACTATAGAAACCAAACACTGCACTGCACTACACTGCACTACACTACAGAAACCACACACTGCACTGCACAACACTACACTATAGAAACCACACACTGCACTGCAATACACTACATTACAGAAACCACACACTGCACTGCAATACACTACATTACACTACAGAAACCACACACTGCACTGCACTACACTATAGAAACCAAACACTGCACTGCACTACACTATAGAAACCACACACTGCACTGCACTGCACTACACTACAGAAACCACACACTGCACTGCACTACACTATAGAAACCAAACACTGCACTGCACTACACTGCACTACACTACAGAAACCACACACTGCACTGCACTGCACTACACTACAGAAACCACACACTGCACTGCACTGCACTGCACTACACTACAGAAACCACACACTGCACTGCACTGCACTACACTACAGAAACCACACACTGCACTGCACTACACTACAGAAACCACACACTGCACTACACTACACTACACTACAGAAACCACAAACTGCACTGCACTACACTACAGAAACCACACACTGCACTGCACAACACTACACTACAGAAACCACACACTGCACTGCACTACACTATAGAAACCACACACTGCACTGCACTGCACTACACTACACTACACTACACTATAGAAACCACACACTGCACTGCAATACACTACACTACAGAAACCACACACTGCACTGCAATACACTACATTACACTACAGAAACCACAAACTGCACTGCACTACACTACATTACAGAAACCACACACTGCACTACACTACACTACACTACAGAAACCACACACTGCACTGCACTACACTACACTACAGAAACCACACACTGCACTGCACAACACTACACTATAGAAACCACACACTGCACTGCACTACACTATAGAAACCAAACACTGCACTGCACTACACTACAGACAACACACACTGCACTGCACTGCACTACACTACACTACACTACACTATAGAAACCACACACTGCACTGCAATACACTACACTACAGAAACCACACACTGCACTGCAATACACTACATTACACTACAGAAACCACACACTGCACTGCACTACACTATAGAAACCAAACACTGCACTGCACTACACTGCACTACACTACAGAAACCACACACTGCACTGCACTACACTATAGAAACCAAACACTGCACTGCACTACACTGCACTACACTACAGAAACCACACACTGCACTGCACTGCACTACACTACAGAAACCACACACTGCACTGCACTGCACTACACTACAGAAACCACACAATGCACTGCACTACACTACAGAAACCACACACTGCACTACACTACACTACACTACAGAAACCACAAACTGCACTGCACTACACTACAGAAACCACACACTGCACTGCACTACACTACACTACAGAAACCACACACTGCACTGCACTGCACTACACTACAGAAACCACACACTGCACTGCACTACACTATAGAAACCAAACACTGCACTGCACTACACTACAGAAACCACACACTGCACTGCACTACACTACAGAAACCACACACTGCACTGCACTACACTACAGAAACCACACACTGCACTGCACTGCACTACACTACACTACACTACACTACACTACACTACGGAAACCACACACTGCACTGCAATACACTACATTACACTACAGAAACCACACACTGCACTGCACTGCACTACACTACAGAAACCACACACTGCACTGCACTACACTATAGAAACCAAACACTGCACTGCACTACACTACACTACACTACACTACACGACAGAAACCACACACTGCACTGCAATACACTACATTACACTACAGAAACCACACACGGCACTGCACTGTACTGCACTGCACTACACTACAGAAACCACACACTGCACTGCACTGCACTACACTATAGAAACCAAACACTGCACTGCACTACACTACAGAAACCACACACTGCACTGCACTGCACTACACTATAGAAACCAAACACTGCACTGCACTACACTATAGAAACCAAACACTGCACTGCACTACACTACAGAAACCACACACTGCACTGCACTGCACTACATTACACTACAGAAACCACACACTGCACTGCACTGCACTACACTACACTACACTACAGAAACCACACACTGCACTGCACTACACTACAGAAACCACACACTGCACTGCACTGCACTGCACTACACTACACTACACTACACTACAGAAACCACACACTGCACTGCACTACACTACACTACAGAAACCACACACTACACTACACTACACTACAGAAACCACACACTGCAATACACTACACTACACTACAGAAACCACACACTGCACTGCACTACACAAACCACACACTGCACTGCAATACACTACATTACAGAAACCACACACTGCACTGCACTGCACTACAGAAACCACACACTGCACTGCACTACACTACACTACAGAAACCACACTTTGCACTGCAATACACTACACTACAGAAACCACACACTGCACTGCACTACACAAACCACACACTGCACTGCAATACACTACATTACAGAAACCACACACTGCACTGCACTACACTACACTACAGAAACCACACACTGCACTGCACTACACTACAGAAACCACACACTGCACTGCACTACACTACACTACATAAACCACACACTGCACTACACTACACTACACTACAGAAACCACACACTGCACTGCACTACACAAACCACACACTGCACTGCTCTGCAATACACTACACTATAGAAACCACACACTGCACTGCACTACACTACACTACAGAAACCACACACTGCACTACACTACACTACAGAAACCACACACTGCGCTTCACTGCACTACACAAACCACACACTGCACTGCACTGCACTACACTACAGAAACCACACACTGCACTATACTACACTACACTACAGAAACCACACCCTGCACTGCACTACACTACACTACACTATAGAAACCACACACTGCACTGCACTACACTACACTACAGAAACCACACACTGCACTGCACTGCACTGCACTACACTACAGAAACCAAACACTGCACTGCACTGCACTACACTACAGAAACCACACACTGCACTGCACTACACTACACTACAGAAACCACACACTACACTACACTACACTACACTATTGAAACCACACACTACACTACACTACACTACAGAAACCACACACTGCACTGCACTACACTGCACTACACTACAGAAACCACACACTGCACTGCACTACACTGCACTACATTACAGAAACCACACACTGCACTGCACTACACTACACCACACTACACTATAGAAACCACACACTGCACTGCAATATACTACACTACAGAAACCACACACTGCACTGCACTACACTACACTATAGAAACCACACACTGCACTACACTACACTACACTACAGAAACCACACACTGCACTGCACTGCACTACACTACACTACACTACACTACAATACAGAAACCACACACTACACTACACTACACTACAGAAACCACACACTGCACTGCAATACACTACACTGCACTACACTACAGAAACCACACACTGCACTGCACTGCACTACACTACACTACACTACAGAAACCACACACTGCACTGCACTGCACTACACTACAGAAACCAAACACTGCACTGCACTACACTATAGAAACCACACACTGCACTGCACTACACAAACCACACACTGCACTGCAATACACTACATTACAGAAACCACACACTGCACTGCACTACACTACACTACAGAAACCACACACTGCACTGCACTACACTACACTACAGAAACCACACACTGCACTGCACTACACAAACCACACACTGCACTGCTCTGCAATACACTACACTATAGAAACCACACACTGCAATACACTACATTACACTACAGAAACCACACACTGCACTGCAATGCACTACACTACAGAAACCACACACAGCACTGCACTGTACTGCACTGCACTACACTACAGAAACCACACACTGCACTGCACTGCACTACACTACAGAAACCAAACACTGCACTGCACTACACTACAGAAACCACACACTGCACTGCACTACACTACAGAAACCACACACTGCACTGCACTGCACTACACAACAGAAACCAAACACTGCACTGCACTACACTATAGAAACCACACACTGCACTGCACTACACTACACTACAGAAACCACACACTGCACTGCACTACACTACACTACAGAAACCACACACTGCACTGCACTACACTACACTACAGAAACCACACACTGCACTGCACTACACTACACTATAGAAACCACACACTGCACTACACTACACTACACTACAGAAACCACACACTGCACTGCACTGCACTACACTACACTACACTACACTACAATACAGAAACCACACACTACACTACACTACACTACAGAAACCACACACTGCACTGCAATACACTACACTGCACTACACTACAGAAACCACACACTGCACTGCACTGCACTACACTACACTACACTACAGAAACCACACACTGCACTGCACTGCACTACACTACAGAAACCAAACACTGCACTGCACTACACTATAGAAACCACACACTGCACTGCACTACACTACACTACAGAAACCACACACTGCACTGCACTACACTACACTACACTATAGAAACCACACACTGCACTGCACTACACTACACTACAGAAACCACACACTGCACTGCACTGCACTGCACTACACTACAGAAACCAAACACTGCACTGCACTGCACTACACTACAGAAACCACGCACTGCACTGCACTACACTACACTACACTACAGAAACCACACACTGCACTGCACTGCACTACACTACAGAAACCACACACTACACTACACTACACTACAGTATTGAAACCACACACTACACTACACTACACTACAGAAACCACACACTGCACTGCACTACACTGCACTACACTACAGAAACCACACACTGCACTGCACTACACTGCACTACATTACAGAAACCACACACTGCACTGCAATACACTACATTACACTACAGAAACCACACCCTGCACTGCACTACACTACACTACACTATAGAAACCACACACTGCACTGCACTACACTACACTACAGAAACCACACACTGCACTGCACTGCACTGCACTACACTACAGAAACCAAACACTGCACTGCACTGCACTACACTACAGAAACCACACACTGCACTGCACTACACTACACTACAGAAACCACACACTACACTACACTACACTACACTATTGAAACCACACACTACACTACACTACACTACAGAAACCACACACTGCACTGCACTACACTGCACTACACTACAGAAACCACACACTGCACTGCACTACACTGCACTACATTACAGAAACCACACACTGCACTGCACTACACTACACCACACTACACTATAGAAACCACACACTGCACTGCAATATACTACACTACAGAAACCACACACTGCACTGCACTACACTACACTATAGAAACCACACACTGCACTACACTACACTACACTACAGAAACCACACACTGCACTGCACTGCACTACACTACACTACACTACACTACAATACAGAAACCACACACTACACTACACTACACTACAGAAACCACACACTGCACTGCAATACACTACACTGCACTACACTACAGAAACCACACACTGCACTGCACTGCACTACACTACACTACACTACAGAAACCACACACTGCACTGCACTGCACTACACTACAGAAACCAAACACTGCACTGCACTACACTATAGAAACCACACACTGCACTGCACTACACAAACCACACACTGCACTGCAATACACTACATTACAGAAACCACACACTGCACTGCACTACACTACACTACAGAAACCACACACTGCACTGCACTACACTACACTACAGAAACCACACACTGCACTGCACTACACAAACCACACACTGCACTGCTCTGCAATACACTACACTATAGAAACCACACACTGCAATACACTACATTACACTACAGAAACCACACACTGCACTGCAATGCACTACACTACAGAAACCACACACAGCACTGCACTGTACTGCACTGCACTACACTACAGAAACCACACACTGCACTGCACTGCACTACACTACAGAAACCAAACACTGCACTGCACTACACTACAGAAACCACACACTGCACTGCACTACACTACAGAAACCACACACTGCACTGCACTGCACTACACAACAGAAACCAAACACTGCACTGCACTACACTATAGAAACCACACACTGCACTGCACTACACTACACTACAGAAACCACACACTGCACTGCACTACACTACACTACAGAAACCACACACTGCACTGCACTACACTACACTACAGAAACCACACACTGCACTGCACTACACTACACTATAGAAACCACACACTGCACTACACTACACTACACTACAGAAACCACACACTGCACTGCACTGCACTACACTACACTACACTACACTACAATACAGAAACCACACACTACACTACACTACACTACAGAAACCACACACTGCACTGCAATACACTACACTGCACTACACTACAGAAACCACACACTGCACTGCACTGCACTACACTACACTACACTACAGAAACCACACACTGCACTGCACTGCACTACACTACAGAAACCAAACACTGCACTGCACTACACTATAGAAACCACACACTGCACTGCACTACACTACACTACAGAAACCACACACTGCACTGCACTACACTACACTACACTATAGAAACCACACACTGCACTGCACTACACTACACTACAGAAACCACACACTGCACTGCACTGCACTGCACTACACTACAGAAACCAAACACTGCACTGCACTGCACTACACTACAGAAACCACGCACTGCACTGCACTACACTACACTACACTACAGAAACCACACACTGCACTGCACTGCACTACACTACAGAAACCACACACTACACTACACTACACTACAGTATTGAAACCACACACTACACTACACTACACTACAGAAACCACACACTGCACTGCACTACACTGCACTACACTACAGAAACCACACACTGCACTGCACTACACTGCACTACATTACAGAAACCACACACTGCACTGCAATACACTACATTACACTACAGAAACCACACACTGCACTGCACTACACTACACTACACTACACTACACTACAGAAACCACACACTGCACTGCAATACACTACACTACAGAAACCACACACTGCACTGCACTACACTACACTATAGAAACCACACACTGCACTACACTACACTACACTACAGAAACCACACACTGCACTGCACTACACTACACTACACTACACTACAATACAGAAACCACACACTACACTACACTACACTACAGAAACCACACACTGCACTGCACTGCACTACACTACAGAAACCAAACACTGCACTGCACTACACTATAGAAACCACACACTGCACTGCACTACACTACAGAAACCACACACTGCACTGCACTGCACTACACAACAGAAACCAAACACTGCACTGCACTACACTACACTACAGAAACCACACACTGCACTGCACTACACTACACTACAAAAACCACACACTGCACTGCAATACACTACACTACAGAAACCACACACTGCACTGCACTACACAAACCACACACTGCACTGCTCTGCAATACACTACACTATAGAAACCACACACTGCAATACACTACATTACACTACAGAAACCACACACTGCACTGCAATGCACTACACTACAGAAACCACACACAGCACTGCACTGTACTGCACTGCACTACACTACAGAAACCACACACTGCACTGCACTGCACTACACTACAGAAACCAAACACTGCACTGCACTACACTATAGAAACCACACACTGCACTGCACTACACTACAGAAACCACACACTGCACTGCACTGCACTACACAACAGAAACCAAACACTGCACTGCACTACACTATAGAAACCACACACTGCACTACACTACACTACAGAAACCACACACTGCACTGCACTACACTACACTACAGAAACCACACACTGCACTGCACTACACTACACTACAGAAACCACACACTGCACTGCACTACACTACTCTATAGAAACCACACACTGCACTACACTACACTACACTACAGAAACCACACACTGCACTGCACTGCACTACACTACACTACAATACAGAAACCACACACTACACTACACTACACTACAGAAACCACACACTGCACTGCAATACACTACACTGCACTACACTACAGAAACCACACACTGCACTGCACTGCACTACACTACACTACACTACAGAAACCACACACTGCACTGCACTGCACTACACTACAGAAACCAAACACTGCACTGCACTACACTATAGAAACCACACACTGCACTGCACTACACTACAGAAACCACACACTGCACTGCACTGCACTACACAACAGAAACCAAACACTGCACTGCACTACACTACTCTACAGAAACCACACACTGCACTGCACTACACTACACTACAGAAACCACACACTGCACTGCACTACACAAACCACACACTGCACTGCTCTGCAATACACTACACTATAGAAACCACACACTGCAATACACTACATTACACTACAGAAACCACACACTGCACTGCAATGCACTACACTACAGAAACCACACACAGCACTGCACTGTACTGCACTGCACTACACTACAGAAACCACACACTGCACTGCACTGCACTACACTACAGAAACCAAACACTGCACTGCACTACACTATAGAAACCACACACTGCACTGCACTACACTACAGAAACCACACACTGCACTGCACTGCACTACACAACAGAATCCAAACACTGCACTGCACTACACTATAGAAACCACACACTGCACTGCACTACACTACAGAAACCACACACTGCACTACACTACACTACAGAAACCACACACTGCACTTCACTGCACTACACAAACCACACACTGCACTGCACTGCACTACACTACAGAAACCACACACTGCACTGCACTGCACTACACTACACTACAGAAACCACACACTGCACTGCACTACACTACACTACACTATAGAAACCACACACTGCACTGCACTACACTACACTACAGAAACCACACACTGCACTGCACTACACTACAGAAACCAAACACTGCACTGCACTGCACTACACTACAGAAACCACACATTGCACTGCACTACACTACACTACACTACACTATTGAAACCACACACTACACTACACTACACTGCACTACACTACAGAAACCACACACTGCACAGCACTACACTGCACTACATTACAGAAACCACACACTGCACTGCAATACACTACATTACACTACAGAAACCACACACTGCACTGCACTACACTACACTACACTACACTACACTATAGAAACCACACACTGCACTGCAATACACTACACTACAGAAACCACACACTGCACTGCACTACACTACACTATAGAAACCACACACTGCACTACACTACACTACACTACAGAAACCACACACTGCACTGCACTACACTACACTACACTACACTACAATACAGAAACCACACACTACACTACACTACACTACAGAAACCACACACTGCACTGCACTGCACTACACTACAGAAACCACACACTGCACTACACTGTACTACACTACAGAAACCACACACTGCACTGCACTACACTATAGAAACCAAACACTGCACTGCACTACACTGCACTACACTACAGAAATCACACACTGCACTGCACTGCACTACACTACAGAAACCACACACTGCACTGCAATACACTACATTACACTACAGAAACCACACACTGCACTGCAATGCACTACACTACAGAAACCACACACAGCACTGCACTTTACTGCACTGCACTACACTACAGAAACCACACACTGCACTGCACTGCACTACACTACAGAAACCAAACACTGCACTGCACTACACTTTAGAAACCACACACTGCACTGCACTACACTACAGAAACCACACACTGCACTGCACTGCACTACACAACAGAAACCAAACACTGCACTGCACTACACTATAGAAACCACACACTGCACTGCACTACACTACAGAAACCACACACTGCACTGCACTACACTACAGAAACCAAACACTGCACTGCACTACACTATAGAAACCAAACACTGCACTGCACTACACTACACTACAGAAACCACACACTGCACTGCAATACACTACACTACAGAAACCACACACTGCACTGCACTACACAAACCACACACTGCACTGCTCTGCAATACACTACACTATAGAAACCACACACTGCAATACACTACATTACACTACAGAAACCACACACTGCACTGCAATGCACTACACTACAGAAACCACACACAGCACTGCACTGTACTGCACTGCACTACACTACAGAAACCACACACTGCACTGCACTGCACTACACTACAGAAACCACACACAGCACTGCACTGTACTGCACTGCACTACACTACAGAAACCACACACTGCACTGCACTGCACTACACTACAGAAACCAAACACTGCACTGCACTACACTATAGAAACCACACACTGCACTGCACTACACTACAGAAACCACACACTGCACTGCACTGCACTACACTACAGAAACCACACACTGCACTGCACTACACTACACTACAGAAACCACACACTGCACTGCACTACACAAACCACACACTGCACTGCTCTGCAATACACTACACTATAGAAACCACACACTGCAATACACTACATTACACTACAGAAACCACACACTGCACTGCAATGCACTACACTACAGAAACCACACACAGCACTGCACTGTACTGCACTGCACTACACTACAGAAACCACACACTGCACTGCACTGCACTACACTACAGAAACCAAACACTGCACTGCACTACACTATAGAAACCACACACTGCACTGCACTGCACTACAGTACACTACAGAAACCACACACTGCACTACACTACACTACACTACAGAAGCCACACACTGCACTGCAATACACTACACTACAGAAGCCACACACTGCACTGCACTACAGAAACCACACACTGCACTACACTACACTACACTACAGAAAACACACACGGCACTACACTACACTACACTACAGAAGCCACACACTGCACTGCAATACACTACATTACACTACAGAAACCACACACTGCACTGCAATACACTACAGTACAGAAACCACACACTGCACTACACTACACTACACTACAGAAACCACACACTGCACTGCACTGCACTACACTGCACTACACTACAGAAACCACACACTACACTGCACTACACTACAGAAACCACACACTGCACTGCACTACAGAAACCACACACTACACTACACTGCACTACACTGTACTACACTACAGAAACCACACACTGCACTGCAGTACACTACACTACACTACAGAAACCACACACTGCACTGCACTACAGAAACCACACACTGCACTGCACTACAGAAACCACACACTACACTACACTACACTACAGAAACCACACACTGCACTGCACTACACTACAGAAACCACACACTCCACTGCACTACACGACACTACAAAAACCACACACTGCAATGCACTACAGAAACCACACATTGCACTACACTACACTACACTACAGAAACCACACACTGCACTACACTACACTACTCTACAGAAGCCACACACTGCACTGCACTACACTACACTACACTACAGAAACCACACACTGCACTGCAATACACTACACTACAGAAACCACACACTGCACTACACTACACTACACTACAGAAACCACACACTGCACTACACTGCACTACACTACAGAAACCACACACTGCACTATACTACACTACACTACAGAAACCACACACTGCACTACACTACAGAACCCACACACTGCACTACACTGCACTACACTACAGAAACCACACACTGCACTATGCTACACTACACTACAGAAACCACACACTGCACTGCACTACAGAAACCACACAATGCACTGCACTGCACTACACTACAGAAACCACACACTGCACTGCACTGCACTGCACTGCACTACACTTCAGAAACCACACACTACACTGCACTACACTACAGAAACCACACACTGCACTGCACTACAGAAACCACACAATGCACTACACTGCACTACACTACAGAAACCACACACTACACTACACTACAGAAACCACACACTGCACTGCACTACACTACAGAAACCACACACTGCACTGCACTACAGAAACCACACAATGCACTGCACTGCACTACACTGTACTACACTACAGAAACCACACACTGCACTGCAGTACACTACACTACACTACAGAAACCACACACTGCACTGCACTACAGAAACCACACACTGCACTGCACTACAGAAACCACACAATGCACTGCACTGCACTACACTGCACTACACTACAGAAACTACACAATGCACTGCACTGCACTACACTGCACTACACTACAGAAACCACACACTGCACTGCAGTACACTACACTACAGAAACCACACAATGAACTGCACTGCACTGCACTACACTACAGAAACCACACACTGCACTGCACTGCACTACACTACAGAAACCACACACTGCACTGCACTGCACTACACTACAGAAACCACACAATGCACTGCACTGCACTACACTGCACTACACTACAGAAACCACACACTGCACTGCAGTACACTACACTACAGAAACCACACAATGCACTGCACTGCACTGCACTACACTACAGAAACCACACACTGCACTGCACTGCACTACACTACAGAAACCACACACTGCACTGCACTGCACTGCACTACACCACAGAAACCACACACTGCACTGCACTACACTACAGAATCCACACACTACACTGCACTACACTACAGAAACCACTCATTGCACTGCAATACACTACATTGCACTACACTACAGAAACCACACACTGCACTGCACTGCACTGCACTGCACTACAGAAACCACACACTGCACTGCACTACACTACACTACAGAAACCACACACTGCACTGCACTACACTACACTGCACTACACTACAGAAACCACACACTGCACTGCACTGCACTACACTACACTACACTACAGAAACCACACACTGCACTGCACTGCACTACACTACAGAAACCACACACTGCACTGCAATACAGAAACCACACACTGCTCTGCACTACACTACACTACAGAAACCACACACTGCACTGCAATACACTACACTATAGAAACCACACACTGCACTGCAATACACTACACTACAGAAACCACACACTGCACTGCACTACACTACACAACACTACAAAAACCACACACTGCACTGCACTGCACTACACTACAGAAACCACACACTGCACTGCACTGCACTACACTGCACTACACTACAGAAACCACACACTACACTGCACTACACTACAGAAACCACACACTGCACTGCACTACAGAAACCACACAATGCACTACACTGCACTACACTACAGAAACCACACACTACACTACACTACAGAAACCACACACTGCACTGCACTACACTACAGAAACCACACACTGCACTGCACTACAGAAACCACACAATGCACTGCACTGCACTACACTGCACTACACTACAGAAACTACACAATGCACTGCACTGTACTACACTGCACTACACTACAGAAACCACACACTACACTACACTACACTACACTACAGAAACCACACAATGCACTGCACTGCACTGCACTACACTACAGAAACCACACACTGCACTGCACTGCACTACACTACAGAAACCACACACTGCACTGCACTGCACTACACTACAGAAACCACACAATGCACTGCACTGCACTACACTGCACTACACTACAGAAACCACACACTGCACTGCAGTACACTAAACTACAGAAACCACACAATGCACTGCACTGCACTGCACTAAACTACAGAAACGACACACTGCACTGCACTGCACTACACTACAGAAACCACACACTGCACTGCACTGCACTACACTACAGAAACCACACACTGCACTGCACTACACTACAGAAACCACACACTACACTGCACTACACTACAGAAACCACTCATTGCACTGCAATACACTACACTGCACTACACTACAGAAACCACACACTGCACTGCACTGCACTGCACTGCACTGCACTACAGAAACCAGACACTGCACTGCACTACACTACACTACAGAAACCACACACTGCACTGCAATACACTACACTGCACTACACTACAGAAACCACACACTGCACTGCACTACACTACACTACACTACAGAAACCACACACTGCACTGCACTGCACTACACTACAGAAACCACACACTGCACTGCAATACAGAAACCACACACTGCACTGCACTACACTACACTACAGAAACCACACACTGCACTGCAATACACTACACTATAGAAACCACACACTGCCCTGCAATACACTACACTACAGAAACCACACACTGCACTACACTACACTATAGAAACCACACACTGCACTGCACTACACTACACTACAGAAACCACACACTACAATACACTACACTACACTACACTACAGAAACCACACACTGCAATACACTACACTACACTACAGAAACCACACACTGCACTGCACTACACAAACCACACACTGCACTGCAATACACTACATTACAGAAACCACACACTGCACTGCACTGCACTACAGAAACCACACACTGCACTGCACTACACTACACTACAGAAACCACACTTTGCACTGCAATACACTACACTACAGAAACCACACACTGCGCTTCACTGCACTACACAAACCACACACTGCACTACACTGCACTACACTACAGAAACCACACACTGCACTGCAATACACTACACTATAGAAACCACACACTGCACTGCACTGGACTACACTGCACTACACTACAGAAACCACACACTGCACTGCACTACACGACACTACAAAAACCACACACTGCACTGCACTACAGAAACCACACACTGCACTACACTACACTACACTACAGAAACCACACACTGCACTACACTACACTACACTACAGAAGCCACACACTGCACTGCAATACACTACATTACACTACAGAAAACACACACTGCACTGCAATACACTACACTACAGAAACCACACACTGCACTACACTACACTACACTACAGAAACCAAACACTGCACTACACTGCACTACACTACAGGAACCACACACTGCACTATACTACACTACACTACAGAAACCACACACTGCACTACACTACAGAACCCACACACTGCACTATACTACACTACACTACAGAAACCACACACTGCACTACACTACACTACAGAAACCACACACTGCACTGCACTACACTACAGAAACCACACACTGCACTGCACTGCACTACACTACAGAAACCACACAATGCACTGCACTGCACTACACTGCACTATACTACAGAAACCACACACTGCACTGCAGTACACTACACTACAGAAACCACACAATGCACTGCACTGCACTGCACTACACTACAGAAACCACACACTGCACTGCACTGCACTACACTACAGAAACCACACACTGCACTGCACTGCACTGCACTACACCACAGAAACCACACACTGCACTGCACTACACTACAGAATCCACACACTACACTGCACTACACTACAGAAACCACTCATTGCACTGCAATACACTACATTGCACTACACTACAGAAACCACACACTGCACTGCACTGCACTGCACTGCACTACAGAAACCACACACTGCACTGCACTACACTACACTACAGAAACCACACACTGCACTGCACTACACTACACTGCACTACACTACAGAAACCACACACTGCACTGCACTGCACTACACTACACTACACTACAGAAACCACACACTGCACTGCACTGCACTACACTACAGAAACCACACACTGCACTGCAATACAGAAACCACACACTGCTCTGCACTACACTACACTACAGAAACCACACACTGCACTGCAATACACTACACTATAGAAACCACACACTGCACTGCAATACACTACACTACAGAAACCACACACTGCACTGCACTACACTACACAACACTACAAAAACCACACACTGCACTGCACTGCACTACACTACAGAAACCACACACTGCACTGCACTGCACTACACTGCACTACACTACAGAAACCACACACTACACTGCACTACACTACAGAAACCACACACTGCACTGCACTACAGAAACCACACAATGCACTACACTGCACTACACTACAGAAACCACACACTACACTACACTACAGAAACCACACACTGCACTGCACTACACTACAGAAACCACACACTGCACTGCACTACAGAAACCACACAATGCACTGCACTGCACTACACTGCACTACACTACAGAAACTACACAATGCACTGCACTGCACTACACTGCACTACACTACAGAAACCACACACTACACTACACTACACTACACTACAGAAACCACACAATGCACTGCACTGCACTGCACTACACTACAGAAAC
Source organism: Amia ocellicauda (assembly GCF_036373705.1). Lineage (NCBI taxonomy): Eukaryota > Metazoa > Chordata > Actinopteri > Amiiformes > Amiidae > Amia > Amia ocellicauda. The sequence goes on from NC_089863.1 coordinate 3,954,384, forward strand.
CACACACTGCACTGCACTGCACTACACTACAGAAACCACACACTGCACTGCACTGCACTACACTACAGAAACCACACAATGCACTGCACTGCACTACACTGCACTACACTACAGAAACCACACACTGCACTGCAGTACACTAAACTACAGAAACCACACAATGCACTGCACTGCACTGCACTAAACTACAGAAACGACACACTGCACTGCACTGCACTACACTACAGAAACCACACACTGCACTGCACTGCACTACACTACAGAAACCACACACTGCACTGCACTACACTACAGAAACCACACACTACACTGCACTACACTACAGAAACCACTCATTGCACTGCAATACACTACACTGCACTACACTACAGAAACCACACACTGCACTGCACTGCACTGCACTGCACTGCACTACAGAAACCAGACACTGCACTGCACTACACTACACTACAGAAACCACACACTGCACTGCAATACACTACACTGCACTACACTACAGAAACCACACACTGCACTGCACTACACTACACTACACTACAGAAACCACACACTGCACTGCACTGCACTACACTACAGAAACCACACACTGCACTGCAATACAGAAACCACACACTGCACTGCACTACACTACACTACAGAAACCACACACTGCACTGCAATACACTACACTATAGAAACCACACACTGCCCTGCAATACACTACACTACAGAAACCACACACTGCACTACACTACACTATAGAAACCACACACTGCACTGCACTACACTACACTACAGAAACCACACACTACAATACACTACACTACACTACACTACAGAAACCACACACTGCAATACACTACACTACACTACAGAAACCACACACTGCACTGCACTACACAAACCACACACTGCACTGCAATACACTACATTACAGAAACCACACACTGCACTGCACTGCACTACAGAAACCACACACTGCACTGCACTACACTACACTACAGAAACCACACTTTGCACTGCAATACACTACACTACAGAAACCACACACTGCGCTTCACTGCACTACACAAACCACACACTGCACTACACTGCACTACACTACACAAACCACACACTGCACTACACTGCACTACACTACAGAAACCACACACTGCACTGCAATACACTACACTATAGAAACCACACACTGCACTGCACTGGACTACACTGCACTACACTACAGAAACCACACACTGCACTGCACTACACGACACTACAAAAACCACACACTGCACTGCACTACAGAAACCACACACTGCACTACACTACACTACACTACAGAAACCACACACTGCACTACACTACACTACACTACAGAAGCCACACACTGCACTGCAATACACTACATTACACTACAGAAAACACACACTGCACTGCAATACACTACACTACAGAAACCACACACTGCACTACACTACACTACACTACAGAAACCACACACTGCACTACACTGCACTACACTACAGGAACCACACACTGCACTATACTACACTACACTACAGAAACCACACACTGCACTACACTACAGAACCCACACACTGCACTATACTACACTACACTACAGAAACCACACACTGCACTACACTACACTACAGAAACCACACACTGCACTGCACTACACTACAGAAACCACACACTGCACTGCACTACAGAAACCACACAATGCACTGCACTGCACTACACTGCACTACACTACAGAAACCACACACTGCACTGCAGTACACTACACTACATTACAGAAACCACACACTGCACTGCACTGCACTAAACTGCACTACACTACAGAAACCACACAATGCACTGCACTGCACTACGCTACAGAAACCACACACTGCACTGCACTGCACTACACTACAGAAACCACACACTACACTGCACTACACTACAGATACCACACACTGCACTGCACTACAGAAACCACACAATGCACTACACTGCACTACACTACAGAAACCACACACTACACTACACTACAGAAACCACACACTGCACTGCACTACACTACAGAAACCACACACTGCACTGCACTACAGAAACCACACAATGCACTGCACTGCACTACACAGTACTACACTACAGAAACCACACACTGCACTGCAGTACACTACACTACACTACAGAAACCACACACTGCACTGCACTACAGAAACCACACACTGCACTGCACTACAGAAACCACACAATGCACTGCACTGCACTACACTGCACTACACTACAGAAACTACACAATGCACTGCACTGCACTACACTGCACTACACTACAGAAACCACACACTGCACTGCAGTACACTACACTACAGAAACCACACAATGCACTGCACTGTACTGCACTACACTACAGAAACCACACACTGCACTGCACTGCACTACACTACAGAAACCACACACTGCACTGCACTGCACTACACTACAGAAACCACACACTGCACTGCACTACACTACAGAAACCACACACTACACTGCACTACACTACAGAAACCACTCATTGCACTGCAATACACTACACTGCACTACACTACAGAAACCACACACTGCACTGCACTGCACTGCACTACAGAAACCACACACTGCACTGCACTACACTACACTACAGAAACCACACACTGCACTGCAATACACTACACTGCACTACACTACAGAAACCACACACTGCACTGCACTGCACTACACTACACTACACTACAGAAACCACACACTGCACTGCACTGCACTACACTACAGAAACCACACACTGCACTGCAATACAGAAACCACACACTGCACTGCACTACACTACACTACAGAAACCACACACTGCACTGCACTACACTACACTACACTACAGAAACCACACACTGCACTGCAATACACTACACTACAGAAACCACACACTGCACTGCAATACACTACACTACAGAAACCACACACTGCACTGAACTACACTACACTACACTACAGAAACCACACACTGCACTACACTTCACTATACTACAGAAACCACACACTGCACTGCAATACACTACATTACACTACAGAAACCACATACTGCACTGCACTGCACTACACTACACTACACTACACTACAGAAACCACACACTGCACTGCACTACACTACAGAAACCACACACTGCACTGCACTGCACTGCACTACACTACACTACACTACACTACAGAAACCACACACTGCACTGCAATACACTACACTATAGAAACCACACACTGCACTGCACTGGACTACACTGCACTACACTACAGAAACCACACACTGCACTGCACTACACGACACTACAAAAACCACACACTGCACTGCACTACAGAAACCACACACTGCACTACACTACACTACACTACAGAAACCACACACTGCTCTGCAGTACACTACACTACAGAAACCACACAATGCACTGCACTGTACTGCACTACACTACAGAAACCACACACTGCACTGCACTGCACTACACTACAGAAACCACACACTGCACTGCACTGCACTACACTACAGAAACCACACACTGCACTGCACTACACTACAGAAACCACACACTACACTGCACTACACTACAGAAACCACTCATTGCACTGCAATACACTACACTGCACTACACTACAGAAACCACACACTGCACTGCACTGCACTGCACTACAGAAACCACACACTGCACTGCACTACACTACACTACAGAAACCACACACTGCACTGCAATACACTACACTGCACTACACTACAGAAACCACACACTGCACTGCACTGCACTACACTACACTACACTACAGAAACCACACACTGCACTGCACTGCACTACACTACAGAAACCACACACTGCACTGCAATACAGAAACCACACACTGCACTGCACTACACTACACTACAGAAACCACACACTGCACTGCACTACACTACACTACACTACAGAAACCACACACTGCACTGCAATACACTACACTACAGAAACCACACACTGCACTGCAATACACTACACTACAGAAACCACACACTGCACTGCACTACACTACACTACACTACAGAAACCACACACTGCACTACACTTCACTATACTACAGAAACCACACACTGCACTGCAATACACTACATTACACTACAGAAACCACATACTGCACTGCACTGCACTGCACTACACTACACTACACTACACTACACTACACAAACCACACACTGCACTGCAATACACTACACTATAGAAACCACACACTGCACTGCACTGGACTACACTGCACTACACTACAGAAACCACACACTGCACTGCACTACACGACACTACAAAAACCACACACTGCACTGCACTACAGAAACCACACACTGCACTACACTACACTACACTACAGAAACCACACACTGTACTACACTACACTACACTACACTACAGAAGCCACACACTGCACTGCAATACACTACATTACACTACAGAAACCACACACTGCACTGCAATATACTACACTACAGAAACCACACACTGCACTACACTACACTACACTACAGAAACCACACACTGCACTACACTACAGAAACCACACACTGCACTATACTACACTACACTACAGAAACCACACACTGCACTACACTACAGAACCCACACACTGCACTATACTACACTACACTACAGAAACCACACACTGCACTACACTACACTACAGAAACCACACACTGCACTGCACTACACTACAGAAACCACACACTGCACTGCACTACAGAAACCACACAATGCACTGCACTGCACTACACTGCACTACACTACAGAAACCACACACTGCACTGCAGTACACTACACCACATTACAGAAACCACACACTGCACTGCACTGCACTACAGAAACCACACACTGCACTGCACTACACTACACTACAGAAACCACACTTTGCACTGCAATACACTACACTACAGAAACCACACACTGCACTGCACTACACAAACCACACACTGCACTGCAATACACTACATTACAGAAACCACACACTGCACTGCACTACACTACAGAAACCACACACTGCACTGCACTACACTACACTACATAAACCACACACTGCACTACACTACACTACACTACAGAAACCACACACTGCACTGCACTACACAAACCACACACTGCACTGCTCTGCAATACACTACACTATAGAAACCACACACTGCACTGCACTACACTACACTACAGAAACCACACACTGCACTGCACTGCACTGCACTACACTACAGAAACCAAACACTGCACTGCACTGCACTACACTACAGAAACCACACACTGCACTGCACTACACTACACTACACTACAGAAACCACACACTGCACTGCACTGCACTACACTACAGAAACCACACACTACACTACACTACACTACACTATTGAAACCACACACTACACTACACTACACTACAGAAACCACACACTGCACTGCACTACACTACACTGCACTACACTACAGAAACCACACACTGCACTGCACTACACTGCACTACATTACAGAAACCACACACTGCACTGCAATACACTACATTACACTACAGAAACCACACACTGCACTGCACTACACTACACTACACTACACTACGCTATAGAAACCACACACTGCACTGCAATACACTACACTACAGAAACCACACACTGCACTGCACTACACTACACTATAGAAACCACACACTGCACTACACTACACTACACTACAGAAACCACACACTGCACTGCACTGCACTACACTACACTACACTACACTACAATACAGAAACCACACACTACACTACACTACACTACAGAAACCACACACTGCACTGCAATACACTACACTGCACTACACTACAGAAACCACACACTGCACTGCACTGCACTACACTACACTACACTACAGAAACCACACACTGCACTGCACTGCACTACACTACAGAAACCAAACACTGCACTGCACTACACTATAGAAACCACACACTGCACTGCACTACACTACACTACAGAAACCACACACTGCACTGCACTGCACTACACTACACTACACTACAGAAACCACACACTGCACTGCACTGCACTACACTACAGAAACCAAACACTGCACTGCACTACACTATAGAAACCACACACTGCACTGCACTACACTACACTACAGAAACCACACACTGCACTGCACTACACAAACCACACACTGCACTGCTCTGCAATACACTACACTATAGAAACCACACACTGCAATACACTACATTACACTACAGAAACCACACACTGCACTGCAATGCACTACACTACAGAAACCACACACAGCACTGCACTGTACTGCACTGCACTACACTACAGAAACCACACACTGCACTGCACTGCACTACACTACAGAAACCAAACACTGCACTGCACTACACTATAGAAACCACACACTGCACTGCACTACACTACAGAAACCACACACTGCACTGCACTGCACTACACAACAGAAACCAAACACTGCACTGCACTACACTATAGAAACCACACACTGCACTGCACTACACTACACTACAGAAACCACACACTGCACTGCACTACACTACACTACAGAAACCACACACTGCACTGCACTACACTACACTACAGAAACCACACACTGCACTGCACTACACTACACTATAGAAACCACACACTGCACTACACTACACTACACTACAGAAACCACACACTGCACTGCACTGCACTACAGAAACCACACACTGCACTGCAATACACTACACTGCACTACACTACAGAAACCACACACTGCACTGCACTGCACTGCACTACACTTCACTACACTACAGAAACCACACACTGCACTGCACTGCACTACACTACAGAAACCAAACACTGCACTGCACTACACTACAGAAACCACACACTGCACTGCACTGCACTACACTACACTACACTACAGAAACCACACACTGCACTGCACTGCACTACACTACAGAAACCAAACACTGCACTGCACTACACTATAGAAACCACACACTGCACTGCACTACACTACACTACAGAAACCACACACTGCACTGCACTACACTACACTACACTATAGAAACCACACACTGCACTGCACTACACTACACTACAGAAACCACACACTGCACTGCAATGCACTGCACTACACTACAGAAACCAAACACTGCACTGCACTGCACTACACTACAGAAACCACGCACTGCACTGCACTACACTACACTACACTACAGAAACCACACACTGCACTGCACTGCACTACACTACAGAAACCACACACTACACTACACTACACTACACTATTGAAACCACACACTACACTACACTACACTACAGAAACCACACACTGCACTGCACTACACTGCACTACACTACAGAAACCACACACTGCACTGCACTACACTGCACTACACTACAGAAACCACACACTGCACTGCACTACACTACACTACACTACACTACACTACAGAAACCACACACTGCACTGCAATACACTACACTACAGAAACCACACACTGCACTGCACTACACTACACTATAGAAACCACACACTGCACTACACTACACTACAGAAACCACACACTGCACTGCACTGCACTACACTACACTACACTACAATACAGAAACCACACACTACACTACACTACACTACAGAAACCACACACTGCACTGCAATACACTACACTGCACTACACTACAGAAACCACACACTGCACTGCACTGCACTACACTACACTACACTACAGAAACCACACACTGCACTGCACTGCACTACACTACAGAAACCACACACTGCACTACACTACAGAACCCACACACTGCACTATACTACACTACACTACAGAAACCACACACTGCACTACACTACACTACAGAAACCACACACTGCACTGCACTACACTACAGAAACCACACACTGCACTGCACTACAGAAACCACACAATGCACTGCACTGCACTACACTGCACTACACTACAGAAACCACACACTGCACTGCAGTACACTACACCACATTACAGAAACCACACACTGCACTGCACTGCACTACAGAAACCACACACTGCACTGCACTGCACTACACTACAGAAACCACATTTTGCACTGCAATACACTACACTACAGAAACCACACACTGCACTGCACTACACAAACCACACACTGCACTGCAATACACTACATTACAGAAACCACACACTGCACTGCACTACACTACAGAAACCACACACTGCACTGCACTACACTACACTACATAAACCACACACTGCACTACACTACACTACAGAAACCACACACTGCACTGCACTGCACAAACCACACACTGCACTGCTCTGCAATACACTACACTATAGAAACCACACACTGCACTGCACTACACTACAGAAACCACACACTGCACTGCACTGCACTACACTACAGAAACCAAACACTGCACTGCACTGCACTACACTACAGAAACCACACACTGCACTGCACTACACTACACTACACTACAGAAACCACACACTGCACTGCACTGCACTACACTACAGAAACCACACACTACACTACACTACACTACACTATTGAAACCACACACTACACTACACTACACTACAGAAACCACACACTGCACTGCACTACACTACACTGCACTACACTACAGAAACCACACACTGCACTGCACTACACTGCACTACATTACAGAAACCACACACTGCACTGCAATACACTACATTACACTACAGAAACCACACACTGCACTGCACTACACTACACTACACTACACTATAGAAACCACACACTGCACTGCAATACACTACACTACAGAAACCACACACTGCACTGCACTACACTACACTATAGAAACCACACACTGCACTACACTACACTACACTACAGAAACCACACACTGCACTGCACTGCACTACACTACACTACACTACACTACAATACAGAAACTACACACTACACTACACTACACTACAGAAACCACACACTGCACTGCAATACACTACACTGCACTACACTACAGAAACCACACACTGCACTGCACTGCACTACACTACACTACACTACAGAAACCACACACTGCACTGCACTGCACTACACTACAGAAACCAAACACTGCACTGCACTACACTATAGAAACCACACACTGCACTGCACTACACAAACCACACACTGCACTGCAATACACTACATTACAGAAACCACACACTGCACTGCACTACACTACACTACAGAAACCACACACTGCACTGCACTACACTACACTACAGAAACCACACACTGCACTGCACTACACAAACCACACACTGCACTGCTCTGCAATACACTACACTATAGAAACCACACACTGCAATACACTACATTACACTACAGAAACCACACACTGCACTGCAATGCACTACACTACAGAAACCACACACAGCACTGCACTGTACTGCACTGCACTACACTACAGAAACCACACACTGCACTGCACTGCACTACACTACAGAAACCAAACACTGCACTGCACTACACTATAGAAACCACACACTGCACTGCACTACACTACAGAAACCACACACTGCACTGCACTGCACTACACAACAGAAACCAAACACTGCACTGCACTACACTATAGAAACCACACACTGCACTGCACTACACTACACTACAGAAACCACACACTGCACTACACTACACTACAGAAACCACACACTGCACTGCACTACACTACACTACAGAAACCACACACTGCACTGCACTACACTACACTATAGAAACCACACACTGCACTACACTACACTACACTACAGAAACCACACACTGCACTGCACTGCACTACAGAAACCACACACTGCACTGCAATACACTACACTGCACTACACTACAGAAACCACACACTGCACTGCACTGCACTACACTTCACTACACTACAGAAACCACACACTGCACTGCACTGCACTACACTACAGAAACCAAACACTGCACTGCACTACACTACAGAAACCACACACTGCACTGCACTGCACTACACTACACTACACTACAGAAACCACACACTGCACTGCACTGCACTACACTACAGAAACCAAACACTGCACTGCACTACACTATAGAAACCACACACTGCACTGCACTACACTACACTACAGAAACCACACACTGCACTGCACTACACTACACTACACTATAGAAACCACACACTGCACTGCACTACACTACACTACAGAAACCACACACTGCACTGCACTGCACTGCACTACACTACAGAAACCAAACACTGCACTGCACTGCACTACACTACAGAAACCACGCACTGCACTGCACTACACTACACTACACTACAGAAACCACACACTGCACTGCACTGCACTACACTACAGAAACCACACACTACACTACACTACACTACACTATTGAAACCACACACTACACTACACTACACTACAGAAACCACACACTGCACTGCACTACACTGCACTACACTACAGAAACCACACACTGCACTGCACTACACTGCACTACATTACAGAAACCACACACTGCACTGCAATACACTACATTACACTACAGAAACCACACACTGCACTGCACTACACTACACTACACTACACTACACTACAGAAACCACACACTGCACTGCAATACACTACACTACAGAAACCACACACTGCACTGCACTACACTACACTATAGAAACCACACACTGCACTACACTACACTACACTACAGAAACCACACACTGCACTGCACTGCACTACACTACACTACACTACAATACAGAAACCACACACTACACTACACTACACTACAGAAACCACACACTGCACTGCAATACACTACACTGCACTACACTACAGAAACCACACACTGCACTGCACTGCACTACACTACACTACAGAAACCACACACTGCACTGCACTGCACTACACTCCAGAAACCAAACACTGCACTGCACTACACTATAGAAACCACACACTGCACTGCACTACACTACAGAAACCACACACTGCACTGCACTGCACTACACAACAGAAATCAAACACTGCACTGCACTACACTACACTACAGAAACCACACACTGCACTGCACTACACTACACTACAGAAACCACACACTGCACTGCAATACACTACACTACAGAAACCACACACTGCACTGCACTACACAAACCACACACTGCACTGCTCTGCAATACACTACACTATAGAAACCACACACTGCAATACACTACATTACACTACAGAAACCACACACTGCACTGCAATGCACTACACTACAGAAACCACACACAGCACTGCACTGTACTGCACTGTACTACACTACAGAAACCACACACTGCACTGCACTGCACTACACTACAGAAACCACACACTGCACTGCACTGCACTACACTATAGAAACCACACACTGCACTGCACTACACTACTCTTCAGAAACCACACACTGCACTGCACTACACTACACTACAGAAACCACACACTGCACTGCACTGCACTACACTACAGAAACCAAACACTGCACTGCACTGCACTACACTACAGAAACCACACACTGCACTACACTACACTACACTACAGAAACCACACACTGCACTGCAATACACTACACTACAGAAACCACACACTGCACTGCAATACACTACACTACAGAAACCACACACTGCACTGCACTACACTACACTACACTACACTACAGAAACCACACACTGCACTGCACTACACTACACTACAGAAACCACACACTGCACTGCACTGCACTGCACTACACTACAGAAACCACACACTGCACTGCACTACAGAAACCACACACTGCACTGCACTACACTACACTACACTACAGAAACCACACACTGCACTGCAATACACTACATTACACTACAGAAACCACACACTGCACTGCACTGCACTACACTACAGAAACCACACACTACACTACACTACACTACAGAAACCACACACTGCACTGCACTACACTATAGAAACCACACACTGCACTGCACTACACTACTCTTCAGAAACCACACACTGCACTGCACTACACTACACTACAGAAACCACACACTGCACTGCACTGCACTACACTATAGAAACCACACACTGCACTGCACTACACTACTCTTCAGAAACCACACACTGCACTGCACTACACTTCACTACACTACAGAAACCACACACTGCACTACACTACACTACACTACACTACACTACAGAAACCACACACTGCACTGCACTACACTACACTACACTACAGAAACCATACACTGCACTGCACTGCACTACACTACAGAAACCACACACTGCACTACACTACACTATAGAAACCACACACTGCACTGCACTACACTACACTACAGAAACCACACACTACACTACACTACACTACACAACACTACAAAAACCACACACTGCACTGCACTGCACTACACTACAGAAACCACACACTGCACTGCACTACACTACAGATACCACACACTGCACTGCACTACACTATGCTGTGCTGTAGGTTACTATACTATATTACACTGCACTGAAGTACTACATTTTACTAAAGGATACTACACTAAATTAAACTACACTACACTACAATTCACTACACTACAGACTACACTTGACCCACCCTCCAACGCACTGGCAGTGTCTGGTTACGCCACAGCAAATGTAACGACATTACTAACTCGTGAAAATGAAAATCTCTGAAAAGAAGTAAACAAGCTCAAATTTGGCTGGGAATTTCTGGACAGGTTGTGTGTTTGGGGCTGAGAGAGAGAGAGGGAGAGAGAGAGAGGGGCGGGGGGGGTCTGAGAAACGAGAGAGAGGAGGGAGAATCAAAGAAACCAGGGGAATTAGAAAGACAGAGAATCAGAGCAAAGTGGAGGAGAAGCGAAGAGCCAGAAATGTGAGAGTGAAGGAGGAGGGAGAGAGAGGAGAATGGGGAAACAGGGAGAGTAAGAGGGTGAGAGAGGGGAGAGAGGGGGAGTGAGAGAGAGAGAGAGGGAGAGAGGGAGAGAGAGAGGCAATGAGAAAGTGATCCCAGCTTTCTTGTCAAGCAGGCTTCAATGGGCCACTATTCTCTGCCCTTCTCATGCAAATGGGGCTTCAGCCCGAGTGCCATCCGTCACCGCGGAGACAGGGGCCCCGCCATTCACCGGATGAGCCGCCCGCTCGCATAATCCCCCGGCCCACAATCACAGCGCCAGCGGGGGGGACAGGGGGGCAGGGACGGGGGGCGAGCGGGCCACCAACACTGCGCATTACAGAAAGAGAGGGAGGGAGAGAGGGAGAGAGAGAGGGAGGGAGGCAGATTGGGCCGAGGATCAGAGTCGCTGGACTGGACCGGACTGCTGTGGAGCCACTGACAGCGTGGCCTGGGTCTGATGTCACAGCCAGAAGACAGGGAATGTGTCCAGTACTGGTCCAGTCCACCGTAGTGTAGTTGGGGTGCAGGGAGGTTAAACTGGGTGAGAGAAGAGAGAGAGAGAGAGAGAGAGAGAGAGAGAGAGGGGGGGGGGGGGGAGGAAAATGAGGCGCACCTTGCATTTCAACAGGATTCTTCCTGCCAGCCAAAGAAATGGAGCGAGGAGAGGGAGGGAGGGAGAGGGGGAGAGAGAGAGGGAGAGAGGGGGAGAGAGTTAGCTGCTGTGGCTCATTAAAGGAGTAGGCTTCCATAACAAAAGAGTATCCGAGCTCTCCTGTGGAGACACTGAAAGACAGAATTGCGCACATCTACTTTTTGTCAGTGACATCTGGAGGAAAGCACGGTGGGGAGAGGTTTGGGGGTGGGGGGGGGCTCTCATAACCCCTTCTCCCTCTCCCCTTCCCACCCCCACACAAAAACAACCCCTCAGAGACAACCCCAGCCCCGGAACGGAGCTGGATTCCCCACTTCGACTGAGCCGCAAGTTCTCGAAGTTCTAGAAAGTTCTGCTAAAGTTCTCCCCTGCCCCCCAAGAAACAATGCCCTTGCTTCCTTTCTCTTTCCTTCCTTCTCCCTCTCTCTCTCTCTCTTTCTCACACTCACTGGCTGTTCTCATGGCTACAGGCCCTTAGCAAGTTGGGCGTGCAGCATGTCCCCAGTCCGGCACTGCGGTGTCTGCGGTGTGTATCTGCAGTGTGTGTCCGCAATGTGTGTCTGTGTCCGCAGTGTGTCTCTCACTCAGGGAATAATCTCCGCACTGCCCTCACCAGAAAAGAAAAATAATAAATAAACAAACAGATAACCCAGTCACAATCAACAGGCTGATTACTGTGTTGTGCTGCACTATACTGTTCTATAGCCAGATGGGATATTTCCAACAGTACTTAAAGAAATGAGGGAAATTATTTATAGGCCACTAACTCAAATATTCCAAATGATACTTAGAACAGGGGATGTGCCAACTGACTGGAGGACAGCAAATGTCATACCAATCCACAAGAAAGAGGACAAAACTGAGCCAGGAAATTACAGACCAATCAGTCTCACCTGCATCACCTGAAAAATGTTGGAAAAAATGATTAGACAGAAAATAGAGGAGCATCTCAATGAAAACCATATTCTTGGAGATAGTCAACATGGGTTTAGACGAGGCAGATCATGTCTTACTAATTTATTGGAGTTCTTTGAACATGCAACTTCAGCTGTAGATCCCGTGAAAGCATATGATATGATATACTTAGATTTCCAAAAAGCTTTTGATAAGGTTCCACACCAAAGACTGATCCTCAAATTGGAAGCTGTAGGCATTCAGGGTAATGTAAGTAGATGGATTATGAACTGGTTGATGTCTAGGAAACAGAGGGTGTCGATTAGAGGAGTCGCTTCTAACTGGAGTGAGGTTGTTAGTGGAGTTCCACAGGGATCAGTACTAGGGCCTGTGCTTTTTCTAATCTATATTAATGATCTGGACTCTGGGATAGTTAGCAAACTTGTCAAATTTGCAGATGATACTAAAATAGGCAGCTCAGCAGATACAATCTCGGCAGCACAGGCTATTCATAAGGGACTTGGATAATATTCAGTTGTGGGCGACACCTGGCAGATGAAATTCAATGTGGACAAGTGCAAGGTAATACATGCAGGTAACAATAATTTCCACTATAATTACACTATGGGAGGAACAGAACTAGATGAAGTATCGCATGAGAAAGACCTAGGAGTCTATGTGGACTCCTCACTTTCTCCATCCAGACAATGTGGGGAAGCAATAAAAAAGGCAAACACAATGCTAGGATATATTGTCAAAAGTGTAGAATTGAGAACAAGGGCAGTGATGTTCAGACTGTACAATGCACTAGTTAGAGCTCGTCTGGATACTGTGTACAGTTCTGGGCTCCACACTTCAAGAAAGATATCGCTGCTCTAGAGGCAGTTCAGAGGAGAGCAACCAGACTTATTCCAGGTCTGAAGGGAAAGTCCTACTGAGAGACTGAGGACCTGAACCTTTTCACCCTGGAACAGAGGAGACTACGTGGGGACTTGATCCAAGTCTTCAAAATCATGAAAGGCATCGACCACATCAAACCAGAGGAGCTTTTCCAGATCAGCAGGGACACACACACCCGGGACACAAATGGAAATTGGGCTTCAAGGCATTCAAGACAGAAAACAGGAGACACTTCTTCACACAGAGAGGCGTCACAATCTGAACAAACTTCCCAGTGATGTGGTAGAAGAGACAATTTGGAAACATTTAAAAACAGACTAGATAGGATCCTTGGATCACTCAGTTATTAATGGACACCAAACGAGCACGATGGGGCAAATGGCCTGTTATGTGCTGTCCTGTGCTGTTCTATACTATACTCTACTGTACTGTGCTGTCCTATGCTGTCCTGTGCTGTTCTATACTATACTCTACTGTACTGTGCTGTTCTGTGCTGTTCTATACTGTTCTGTGCTGTACAGTGAGCCATTGCTGACTGCTCTGTAAATACTGGCAGTAAGAGTCTGGGGGCCTTGGTGCCCTCTGTACTGCTACTCATTTTAACAAACATAAATTATGAGCCAGAAGTTCTATACTGTACTCTACTGTTCTGTGCTGTTCTATACTGTTCTGTGCTGTTCTATACTATACTCTACTGTACTGTGCTGTTCTATACTATACTCTACTGTACTGTGCTGTTCTATGCTGTTCTGTGCTGTTCTATACTATACTCTACTGTACTGTGCTGTTCTGTGCTGTTCTGTGCTGTTCTATACTGTACTGTACTGTACTGTGCTGTTCTATACTGTACTGTACTGTGCTGTTCTGTGCTGTTCTATACTGTACTCTACTGTACTGTGCTGTTCTATGCTGTTCTGTGCTGTTCTATACTATACTCTACTGTACTGTGCTGTTCTATGCTGTACTGTGCTGTTCTATACTATACTCTACTGTACTGTGCTGTTCTGTGCTGTTCTATACTATACTCTACTGTACTGTGCTGTTCTATACTATACTCTACTGTACTGTGCTGTTCTGTGCTGTTCTATACTATACTCTACTGTACTGTGCTGTTCTATACTATACTCTACTGTACTGTGCTGTTCTGTGCTGTTCTATACTATACTCTACTGTACTGTGCTGTTCTATACTGTTCTGTGCTGATCTATACTATACTCTACTGTACTGTGCTGTTCTGTGCTGTTCTGTACTGTTCTGTGCTGTTCTATACTATACTCTACTGTACTGTGCTGTTCTATACTATACTGTACTGTTCTATACTGTACTCTACTGTACTGTGCTGTTCTGTGCTGTTCTATACTATACTGTACTGTTCTATACTATACTGTACTGTACTGTGCTGTTCTATGCTGTTCTGTGCTGTTCTATACTGTACTGTACTGTACTGTGCTGTTCTATACTGTACTCTACTGTACTGTGCTGTTCTATGCTGTTCTGTGCTGTTCTATACTGTACTCTACTGTACTGTGCTGTTCTATGCTGTACTGTGCTGTTCTATACTATACTCTACTATACTGTACTGTACTGTGCTGTTCTATGCTGTTCTGTGCTGTTCTATACTGTACTCTACTGTACTGTGCTGTTCTGTGCTGTTCTATACTATACTCTACTGTACTGTTCTATACTGTTCTGTGCTGTTTTATACTATACTCTACTGTACTGTGCTGTTCTATACTATACTCTACTGTACTGTGCTGTTCTATGCTGTACTGTGCTGTTCTATACTATACTCTACTGTACTGTGCTGTTCTATACTATACTCTACTGTACTGTGCTGTTCTATGCTGTACTGTGCTGTTCTATACTATACTCTACTATACTGTACTGTGCTGTTCTATGCTGTTCTGTGCTGTTCTATACTGTACTCTACTGTACTGTGCTGTTCTATACTATACTCTACTGTACTGTGCTGTTCTATGCTGTTCTGTGCTGTTCTATACTATACTCTACTGTACTGTTCTGTGCTGTTCTATACTATACTGTACTGTACTGTGCTGTTCTATGCTGTTCTGTGCTGTTCTATACTATACTCTACTGTACTGTGCTGTTCTATACTATACTCTACTGTACTGTGCTGTTCTATACTATAATGTACTGTACTGTACTGTGCTGTTCTATGCTGTTCTATACTGTTCTATACTATACTCTACTGTACTGTGCTGTTCTATACTATACTCTACTGTACTGTGCTGTTCTATACTATACTCTACTGTACTGTGCTGTGCTGTTCTATACTATACTGTACTGTACTGTGCTGTTCTATGCTGTTCTATACTGTACTCTACTGTACTGTGCTGTTCTGTGCTGTTCTATACTATACTCTACTGTACTGTGCTGTTCTATACTATACTGTACTGTTCTATACTGTACTCTACTGTACTGTGCTGTTCTGTGCTGTTCTATACTATACTGTACTGTTCTATACTATACTGTACTGTACTGTGCTGTTCTATGCTGTTCTGTGCTGTTCTATACTGTACTGTACTGTACTGTGCTGTTCTATACTGTACTCTACTGTACTGTGCTGTTCTATGCTGTTCTGTGCTGTTCTATACTGTACTCTACTGTACTGTGCTGTTCTATGCTGTACTGTGCTGTTCTATACTATACTCTACTATACTGTACTGTACTGTGCTGTTCTATGCTGTTCTGTGCTGTTCTATACTGTACTCTACTGTACTGTGCTGTTCTGTGCTGTTCTATACTATACTCTACTGTACTGTTCTATACTGTTCTGTGCTGTTTTATACTATACTCTACTGTACTGTGCTGTTCTATACTATACTCTACTGTACTGTGCTGTTCTATGCTGTACTGTGCTGTTCTATACTATACTCTACTGTACTGTGCTGTTCTATACTATACTCTACTGTACTGTGCTGTTCTATACTATACTCTACTGTACTGTGCTGTTCTATGCTGTACTGTGCTGTTCTATACTATACTCTACTATACTGTACTGTGCTGTTCTATGCTGTTCTGTGCTGTTCTATACTGTACTCTACTGTACTGTGCTGTTCTGTGCTGTTCTATGCTGTACTGTGCTGTTCTATACTATACTCTACTATACTGTACTGTACTGTGCTGTTCTATGCTGTTCTGTGCTGTTCTATACTGTACTCTACTGTACTGTGCTGTTCTGTGCTGTTCTATACTATACTCTACTGTACTGTTCTATACTGTTCTGTGCTGTTTTATACTATACTCTACTGTACTGTGCTGTTCTATACTATACTCTACTGTACTGTGCTGTTCTATGCTGTACTGTGCTGTTCTATACTATACTCTACTGTACTGTGCTGTTCTATACTATACTCTACTGTACTGTGCTGTTCTATGCTGTACTGTGCTGTTCTATACTATACTCTACTATACTGTACTGTGCTGTTCTATGCTGTTCTGTGCTGTTCTATACTGTACTCTACTGTACTGTGCTGTTCTATACTATACTCTACTGTACTGTTCTGTGCTGTTCTATACTATACTGTACTGTACTGTGCTGTTCTATACTATACTCTACTGTACTGTGCTGTTCTATACTATAATGTACTGTACTGTACTGTGCTGTTCTATGCTGTTCTATACTGTACTCTACTGTACTGTGCTGTTCTGTGCTGTTCTATACTATACTCTACTGTACTGTGCTGTTCTATACTATACTCTACTGTACTGTGCTGTTCTATACTATACTCTACTGTACTGTGCTGTGCTGTTCTATACTATACTGTACTGTACTGTGCTGTTCTATGCTGTTCTATACTGTACTCTACTGTACTGTGCTGTTCTGTGCTGTTCTATACTATACTCTACTGTACTGTGCTGTTCTATACTATACTGTACTGTTCTATACTGTACTCTACTGTACTGTGCTGTTCTGTGCTGTTCTATACTATACTGTACTGTTCTATACTATACTGTACTGTACTGTGCTGTTCTATGCTGTTCTGTGCTGTTCTATACTGTACTGTACTGTACTGTGCTGTTCTATACTGTACTCTACTGTACTGTGCTGTTCTATGCTGTTCTGTGCTGTTCTATACTGTACTCTACTGTACTGTGCTGTTCTATGCTGTACTGTGCTGTTCTATACTATACTCTACTATACTGTACTGTACTGTGCTGTTCTATGCTGTTCTGTGCTGTTCTATACTGTACTCTACTGTACTGTGCTGTTCTGTGCTGTTCTATACTATACTCTACTGTACTGTTCTATACTGTTCTGTGCTGTTTTATACTATACTCTACTGTACTGTGCTGTTCTATACTATACTCTACTGTACTGTGCTGTTCTATGCTGTACTGTGCTGTTCTATACTATACTCTACTGTACTGTGCTGTTCTATACTATACTCTACTGTACTGTGCTGTTCTATGCTGTACTGTGCTGTTCTATACTATACTCTACTATACTGTACTGTGCTGTTCTATGCTGTTCTGTGCTGTTCTATACTGTACTCTACTGTACTGTGCTGTTCTGTGCTGTTCTATGCTGTACTGTGCTGTTCTATACTATACTCTACTATACTGTACTGTACTGTGCTGTTCTATGCTGTTCTGTGCTGTTCTATACTGTACTCTACTGTACTGTGCTGTTCTGTGCTGTTCTATACTATACTCTACTGTACTGTTCTATACTGTTCTGTGCTGTTTTATACTATACTCTACTGTACTGTGCTGTTCTATACTATACTCTACTGTACTGTGCTGTTCTATGCTGTACTGTGCTGTTCTATACTATACTCTACTGTACTGTGCTGTTCTATACTATACTCTACTGTACTGTGCTGTTCTATGCTGTACTGTGCTGTTCTATACTATACTCTACTATACTGTACTGTGCTGTTCTATGCTGTTCTGTGCTGTTCTATACTGTACTCTACTGTACTGTGCTGTTCTATACTATACTCTACTGTACTGTGCTGTTCTATACTGTTCTGTGCTGTTCTATACTGTACTCTACTGTACTGTGCTGTTCTGTGCTGTTCTATACTATACTCTACTGTACTGTTCTATACTGTTCTGTGCTGTTTTATACTATACTCTACTGTACTGTGCTGTTCTATACTATACTCTACTGTACTGTGCTGTTCTATGCTGTACTGTGCTGTTCTATACTAAACTCTACTGTACTGTGCTGTTCTATACTATACTCTACTGTACTGTGCTGTTCTATGCTGTACTGTGCTGTTCTATACTATACTCTACTATACTGTACAGTGCTGTTCTATGCTGTTCTGTGCTGTTCTATACTGTACTCTACTGTACTGTGCTGTTCTATACTATACTCTACTGTACTGTGCTGTTCTATACTGTTCTGTGCTGTTCTATACTGTACTCTACTGTACTGTGCTGTTCTGTGTCTGTTTCCTAAAGCTTGTGATATCTCCAGACCTGGCAGCCCAAGTGGGCGTCTGAGGTCTCCGGACAGCGTGGTGTTGCGGGGGCAGGCTGGACACTATCGCCCTCATGTGGCCGCCTACCAGCACTACACTGCAGAGCGCACAAGGACTATTACTGAATAATATAGAGACTTTCTGGGAGATAAACCTTAAAATAAACAAGTTAATAATAATAATAATAATAATAATAATAATAATAATAATAATAATAATAATAATAATAATAATAAAACAACAACAACTATAATAATAATATTAATAATATTAGTGGAATGGAGGCGTGGCGGAGAGAGAGACCCATCACGGTGTTTGGAGAGCTGTCATCTCCCCGACAGCCAGGAGCGAAAATGAGAAAGAGCCGCCGACGCACAGCTGCGCCATTCCGGTCACGCATCGATGTGCATCTCGGCGAGCGGGCCGAACAGAAACAGTGTCTGTGTTTCTGACTCTTTTCATTTCTTTAGGGGGTGTTTGAACGTGCCGGACCGGATGACGTAGCGATACTGCAATATCAACAGAACAACAGCAACCAGCAAGTTCACCCCCCCCCCAAAAAAAAACAACAACTCCTAATTAATGAATTGATATATACTTAATATATAAACAGGCTGTCGAAGCCAGTGGGGAGGCCTTCATTCAGCAGGGGATCCATACAGACCAATGATGATGATGATGATGATGGTGGTGATGGTGATATACTAACAGTAACATACAACTATATGAGTGTTTGTCATTTGTGCAGGTGTTTCTCTCCGGTCACTGTAAGTGATGAGTCATGGCGTTACTATCTAGGAAGAGTACAAACAACCAGACCTCCCACAGCAGTGTGTGTGTGTTGTGTGTGTGTGATCCAGAGCTGATTGAAGTTCCTCCACCTCCGGTTCCGCGACTCTGCGCCCGAGATGTCAGTCGCGATAGCTGCCCAAGCGTGGCCTCCAATCACACGGATTTGTTTCCTGGAGACGCACCTGCCTGACCCCCACCCACCGAGCGCCGGCTTTCTTACAAACACGTCTACAGGTACCACCCTAGTGGGACCCAGATATGTGCGTATCACAAAAACACACAACCAGCGAGAGAGAGAGAAATCAAGGTTAAAGTCAAGTCCAGCCCAGCAGGGTCTCAGTCCTGGTCCTGAGAAACACAGTCCAGTCCAGCAGGGTCTCAGTCCTGGTCCTGAGAAACACAGTCCAGTCCAGCAGGGTCTCAGTACTGGTCCTGCAGAGACACAGTCCTGTCCAGCGGGGTCTCAGTCCAGTCCAGCAGGGTCTCTGGTTCTGAGAGACACAGTCCAGTCCAGCAGGGTCTCAGCCCTGGTCCTGAGAGACACAGTCCAGTCCAGCGGGGTCTCGGCCCTGGTCCTGAGAAACACAGTCCAGTCCAGCAGGGTCTCAGTCCTGGTCCTGCAGAGACACAGTCCTGTCCAGCGGGGTCTCAGTCCAGTCCAGCAGGGTCTCTGGTTCTGAGAGACATAGTCCAGTCCAGCAGGGTCTCAGCCCTGGTCCTGAGAGACACAGTGCAGTCCAGTGCAGCAGGGTGTCCAGCCCAACACAATCTATGATGGAGGACGCAACACTTGCTGGCTCCTTGCCTCCGGCGCCCCGCAGTGGACACAGGTGATACAGCAGGGCGCTACCTTATTAGAAACGTCCCGGGTTTAAAATAGGCTTCAAATGTTTTCTCTCATCCAACCGCGCTTGATTTCATATTTAACCACGTCAACACCATGACGTAAGCACGGACGTCAAATGAAACCCCTCACACAGGATCATGACGTATCTGCGTACGTCAAGATGCTTATTATATTCTATTAGCGGCTTTACTGTACAATGTGTCAATGCGACAACCCATTCACCGTTTACAAGTATATAATTACAGTTTATACAGTATATTCTAATTGCTAGTTTTATTATTAGTTGTATTTGTTTAGCTGTATTTCGTTTTTAGTAAGAGCTATACAGTGCTGTGGCGAGAGACGTTCAGAAATCAGTGCTGAACAGACGGCAATGAAGCAGCGTTTGCGGCGCCAGATCCGTCACAATGCGGCGCATGTGTAGCGCATCCTTCCACGCTTATGGTTTTGCACATTACAGTAAATGTCACAAGACAAGCTGGCAAAGGTTTTGATGGTGTTTGTTTTCGTTGATAATTACTGTTCATTGTCTGCGTTTCAGCGTATTGTTTATAATTTTCATGAGTTTCAGTGTATGGCGTATTATTTGTATTTCAGTATTTTGTTTCGGTTTGTTTTGCATTTTAGTGTATTGTTTTTATTATTACAAAAGCGAACATGGATCTGTAGTACACGGGAGCATGAAGGGTTAATGAAAAACACATTTTGGTTCATTTTTTGTATTTCATTAATCATATATATATATAAATATATATATGACTGGGACAGAGGGAGTTAATCGCACCAATTACCCACTTAGCCCAACTACTCAAGCCCCCCAGTGTGTCGCAGCTTCGCTAACCGGCGTTAGTTTACAGGAAAAAGCCAAAAACTACACTAGAACCACAAATGATATAGTTTTCTCGAGCATTAGTTCACAATCCACTGCTCAGCAATGCGGCGGGAGTGGAGGGGCTTTGAACCGCCCCCCGTGTAAGGAAAACAGCGTCTGCTGATGAATGCGCATGCGCAGTTTCAAATATTGTAATATAACTACTGCGAACAAAAATACAATCTTAAATTATCTTCATTTACGACTGGCTTGACATTTGTCTTAAAGTCTGCAATGAGAAGTCTAACATGTATTTGAATATCGCAATGTATGTGCATTTATTTTCAATTGGTAAAATGTGCATGATTTAAAATACCTGTAAATGAGGGCTAATCTTGCTTTTTATGTAATAAAGTATGCACCGACCGGCAAGAACTAATTAACGCGCAATTCTCAACTGCGCATGCGCACACTGGTTCCGGCTCAGACAGGGTACCTCGTCAGTATAGACAGCCGACTGAATTAAAACCATTGCGGACCATTTCCTAGACAATAAATCGATACCTGATTGGCCCAATTGATAAAAACCATGCAGTTGACATCCCGGGGGGGAGGAGTCTCTTCCAAAAACCTAAGTCCCAAAGCAAGTAGTGGCTTCCCTGTCCTGTATTGGCAGACATCACCCTGCAGCCCACCACCCCACACTACTCCCAAAGCAAACAGGCGCCAGAAGCACAGATGGCTTAAAAAAAAAGAAAAGAAAAAGAACAAACTTTATTCAAGACGTTTAAATAAATACTTCTACAGATCCAATGTAGAAAAGTTTAATACACTGTTTCTGTCTCCAACGGAGAAAAAAAAAACCGAACAATTTCATCACAATTTAATAGAATTTGTTTAAAAATAGCACTGAACCCCCCCCCCCCACCCCACTCACTCCTCTCCACCCCCCCTAGTAAACAGGCAATGGAACAAGCAAAGTTAAATGTATATTCTCTATCATAAACACTCAAGTCATAGTGTGGTTTGGTCCATCTCTCAGACTGAAACATAACATACATAGAAGTGACCGCTCCCCAACTTCAACTGAATAGAGCACTAAAGGCACCCCCCCGACCCTCAAATTGTCTCCCACCTCACTTTCTGTTCTAGAAGACAGAAAACGAGCACAGTGCACAATTTGAGGCGCTGCTGTGACCGGACGAAACCACCGGTACCAACTCCGAATTAGATTGAATAGTTAATGCCATGGGTCAGCCCAACCCCCCTCCCCCAAAAAAATAATCTAGTTTTAACACAGAGGAAGAAAAACATCAGGATTTAGGGAGAAAATCCATACAAAAAAAATAGGGAAAACAAAACCACGGACGATGTAAATCAAGCATCTGAAACCAATCCATGATTGAATTCTCTCCTTTATTGAGCTCGTCCCCTACGTCAAAGAACCACGTAGAAAAAAAAAAATTATATATATTTATATAAAATAAACAAAATAAAACCACAGGGGTGTCCTTGTGTCGAGAACACGTTCCCTGTTGCGAACCCCCTCCGTCATTTTATTGGCTTATATGGAGAACTGATGCATTCATCTGAGTGGGCGTATCCTATCCTAAGCCCCTCCCCCACAACAATCAATTAACTAATTGTGACCAGTTTTACATTAACCCCATAACACCCCCCCCCCCATACTGAAGAAAAACAGGCCCACACAGACACACATTAGAGGCTGTAGTCAATTTCATGCTTTAGTCATCTGTCACCCCCCCGCCGATTTAAATTTGGAAAAAAACTGACCGATAAAAGGTCTGCGACATCCTACCGGGAGAGCGGGGGTAAGTGTGGCCACCCCCGCCCCTACCGGCACAGAGCAACAAAGCTTAACTGCCCTCATCCCACAGCCCAGCTCCATTCAGGGGGGAGGGGGAGGGTTGTGGTAATAAATAAAGGTCCTTACACTACCAAAGAAAAGAAAAAAAAAAAAAAAAGCAAAATTCAGAAAAATGGTTTAATAACACTGGAGACTGAGGGGAGGGGGGGGGGGGCGGCCCACTGGGAGAGGACGCCCCCTGTGGGGTCTGTACAGGAGTCCTGAACGAGAGCGACTGCGGGCCCGAGAGGAGGAGAAGGGGATGACACCCAGTGAGAGAGGAGGAGGGGAGGGGGCTGTGTGTACATGTGTGGGGGGCTGCCTGGCCGGGCGGGGGTCTCTAGATGAGGTCAGCCACGTTCATGGGCATCTCCTCCACCGTGGTGTTGTAGAAGGTCTCGATGTCACGCAGCGTGCGCTTGTCATCCTCCGTCACCATGTTGATGGCCACACCCTTTCTGCCAAAGCGGCCGCCTCGGCCAATCCTGGAGAAAGGAGAGGGCGGGGTTAAACTGAGTGGGGACCAATGGGGGGCCTCCGACTCTGACAGAGGTGTGTCGGCTGCCGTAAAGTGGTGCGTCGAGACCGCCCGGGCACCGTGGAGAGCAGCCCCTACTCTGCCAGGGGGTTCTGTCCCCCAGCAGCACGGGGGGGGCGCTGGGGAGAGGAGGGGAACCACCCTGGCTGCGGTGGAAAGAGGTGACGGGGTCCCTGGCGGGGCGGGGGGGCTCACCTGTGGATGTAGTTCTCGCGGTTGGTCGGGAGGTCGTAGTTGATGACCAGGGAGACCTGCTGGACGTCAATGCCTCGGGCCTGAGGGGGAGAGCAGAGGAAGGTTAGAAAGAAAAAAACGGATGAATGAGTAGAGGGGTTGATGGGGGGTGTGTGTGTTTTTGTGTGAGCTGCTATTTAGTAGTGCGGAGGGGGGAGGAGGCCCCAGGCACTGTGGAGAGCAGCTGACTCTCTCTACCAAAGCCCTACGTTCCTCCACAGCACCGCGCCGCGTGTGGGGAGAGGGAAGTGCTTTGGCCGGACAATCGCAGTCGGCTGGTCTCGGGGAGAGGGAAGACGGACGGACTCACCAGCAGATCAGTGGTGATGAGCACACGGCTGGAGCCGGAGCGGAACTCGCGCATGATCAGATCGCGCTCCTTCTGGTCCATGTCGCCGTGCTGCGGGTGAGAGAGAACAGTGAACAAGGGACGACCCTAAACACACGGCGCCCCATTCGAGACGAGTCCCAGATCCCCTCACTAGGCAAACTGCCAAATTGACATTGAGGGGACCCCACGAGCCAGTAGTGTGGACGGTTGTGCCCGCAGCATGAACCAGCCCTGGCCCACGGGAGCAGAGCGGGCTGGGATGAAAATGGGGGTCTGTGCTCTGCCCCTGCCAGATATAAGTCAGTGCCACTCACAGGCACGGCCTCGCCCAGTGGCAGGGGGAGATGAGCTCATTGCCACTCAGTCACCGGACACCCACAATACAGTACCAAACCCAGGGCACCACAGAACATCAGAAAACTACCCCACTACACGCCATCAGCACACGATTTCTTCTCAAATCCGGGGAGATGCCCACAGACAGGTGTCCCCCAGCCTTCCAAACCAAGACGGACATACCAGGGCAGAGACGGTGAAGTCACGGGCGTGCATCTTCTCCGTGAGCCAGTCCACCTTCCGGCGGGTGTTGATGAAGATGACAGCCTGTGTGATGGTCAGTGTCTCGTACAGATCGCACAGAGTGTCCAGCTTCCACTCCTGAAACAAGACACACAGGGTTACAGCACTGCGCTCCAAGTGGCCCTGGAGAGCCCGGCCCAACCCAACCCACTCACACAACCTCAACAGGAGGACGAGGAAAGGATGGCAGTTCCTCCAACCCAGACATTCCCGATCTGATCTTCCCCAAGCTGGGGTCTGTAGCCCCTCTCCAGGCAACCGGTCACTCCCTGCCACAGTGTGGACACCTTCAGGTCAGCCTGTCCCTACTGGTTGTGTAACTCGTGGCCCCCCGGGGGGTCAGGGGGAGCTGTGTTCAGACACCTCAGGGTATGATCACGTCCCCAGAGCCCCCCGGGCCCCGTACAGCCTGCGGGCAGTACGCCTGCGGTGGCAGCCGGGATCCCAGTGGGGTTCTGGGTTCAGTTGACACGCATGGGGATCATCACTAGCAGCTCCACCCGCCCACCCTGACCAGAGACCAACAAGCATGACTTGAACCCCACTCCCCCTCTCTCATCCTTCGTTCCCACACTCACCTCTTTCTCCACATTAATGTAGAACTGACGGATACCCTCCAGGGTCAGCTCTTCCTTCTTCACCAGGATGCGGATGGGGTCACGCATGAACTTCTTGGTGACCTCCAGCACATCTGCGGGCATGGTGGCTGACAGCAGCACCACCTGGGGGGGGGAGAGGGAAGAGGGTCACACGCCTGGCACCAGCAAACCGTGAACCCCAGTTCCAACCCAGACCAAATTTAATACGTCTGATCACCAAAGCGAATGGATGAACTGAACACGTCCATAACAAAATGTCTGAAGGTCTATAAACAATGCGACTCAATTTTTGGATGTATACAGTGACCCAGAAGAGTCTCTGAACATCAGCGTTGTGCCCACAGCATGAACCAGCTCCAGCCCACAGGAGCAGAGCGGGCTGGGATGAAATTGGGGGTCTGTGCTCTGCCCCTGCCAGATATAAGTCGGTGCCACTCACAGGCACGGCCTCGCCCAGTGGCAGGGGGAGAGGGGGGGTCAGTGTTGCCCCGACATTCAGACGGACCCCTGCTACGCCAGAGCCCAAAAAGGGACAGAATGGCAGAGTGGCAGAACTGGGCCACAATTTCCACAGGTCAGAAACCCCTCCATACAGCAGCCCTTAAACACTAGAGCGTCACCTGTGTGTTGGAGCTGAGCTTCTGGAAGATCTCGTAGATCTGGTCCTTGAAGCCTCGACTCAGCATCTCGTCGGCCTCATCCAGCACGAACATCTTGATGAACTTGGCGGCTGTGGGAGGGAGGGGGGAGAGAGGATTTGGTTTAGACAGCCCTCTGAGAAAACCAAGAGCTACATCACTGCGCAGTCTGGAGTCACCAGGCAGGGGACGAGTGTCCAGGATATAAATCGCAAAGATTGGGAATCTGCACTGCTGTAGACTAGTCCAACAGACCCACAGCATTAAAATATAGCCCCAATCCCAGAGGAACCCCAAGCACTGGTGCCTTGTGGCCCCCGGGGGTGCAGGGGGAGCTGCGTTCAGACACCTCAGGGTATGATCACGTCCCCAGAGCCCCCTGGGCCACAGCCAGCCTGCGGGCAGAACGCCTGCGGTGGCGGCCGGGAGCCTGGTGGGGTTCTGGGTTCAGTTGACACGCATGGGGATCATCACGAGCAGCTCCACCACCCCCTACCCTGACCAGCGACACAGACCCCCACCCACCCCTGACAGGCTACACTGACCAGCGACACCGAGGCTGTCCAGAGAGCCCCGACCCGATTCACGAGCCCATCGAGACCGAGCGTCCCGAGCCGATCCCCGGGGCCACAGCCGCAGTGAGCCCCTAGCGAACCAAAAGACACCACAGAGCACCGTCAAGCCTCTGCGGTCTCAGCCAATCACCAGGACCACAGCTCCCCGAGCCAGCCACAACACTCCCTCCAAGATGCCCAACCACTCCACTTCCATCCGCACCACCACCCACCCCCGGCGTCCACTGGTGCTACTCACAGAGGAACTTGCGGTTCAACATGTCGAACACACGGCCGGGAGTGCCCACCACTATGTGTGGCGCCTCGGCCTGGAGCTTCTGCACTTCATTACGCACGTTGGTCCCCCCGATGCAGGCATGGCAGCCTGCGCCCATGTAGTCCCCGAGAGCCAGGATCACCTTCTGGATCTGAGTGGAGGAGAGAGTGCATCAGTTACAACCATGTCAGTTATTAAATGCGTTTAGAAAATTAACTGAATTAAATCAACTGTTAAATAAAAAAATGTCAAGTTCTAAACCTGACCATCAGTTTGATTTACACTATGATTGATGGGTCTCTAAACATCAACGTTGTGCCTGCTGCATGAACCAGCCCTGGCCCACGGGAGCCGAGCGGGCTGGGATGAAAATAGGGGTCTGTGCTCTGCCCCTGGGGGAAGCCATACCTGCTGTGCCAACTCTCTGGTGGGTGCAAGGACCAGTGCCTGGGTGCCCTTGAGCTCCACATCAATCTGCTGCAGGATGGAGATTGCAAACGTGGCCGTCTTCCCTGTGCCCGACTGGGCCTGTGCAATGACATCGTAACCTGAGGGGGAGAGAGGGTCAGACCACAGGACAGGACTGACACTAGAGCTGGGCACCTTGACCCAGAACAATCCCGTACACAGCAGTTTAAATTGGTAATTGTAAAAATATCACATTCTCAAGTCCCCTAAGAGACAGTCCTAAAGCTTCCACAGGCTGACAGACGGGCGGCAGGCGGGGGCTTACCCTTGATACAAGGGAGGATGGCGCGCTGCTGGATGGCAGAGGGCTTCTCAAACCCATAGGCGTAGATTCCACGGAGTAGAGTCTCGCGCAGGTTCATCTCATCAAAGCTGTCCACGATCTCATTCCAGTTACTCTGTGGAGGAAGGGGGGGTCAGTGCAGGCCTGGTTGGGGGGGGAAGACTCAACCGCTGGGGGGCTTGTCACGGAGGCCGTTGTGCCCGCAGCATGAACCAGCCCTGGCCCACGGGATCAGAGCGGGCTGGGATGAAAATGGGGGTCTGTGCTCTGCCCCTGCCAGATATAAGTCAGTGCCACTCACAGGCACGGCCTCGCCCAGTGGCAGGGGAGGGATTACAATTACTGCATCTCTTCTAAAGTCAATCACATGCCCACAATGGAGCCAGGCTGAGGACTGTCAAACCACCATCGGAAGCTGGTGAGGTTTACCTGAATCCCAGACTAGCAGGGCTCTGGCATGGTTACTTTGCCGAGATTTTAAAACTACTGCAAAAGCACTATTCTATCAATACAGGGCAAAGACCCCCAGCGATGCGGACTTCACTATCGCACGTAATCCTATACAACGTCAGCCCCGGGCCGCGTGACTCACCTCAATGATGCCATCGGGCTCCATGCCCTCTGGGCCATTGTCTCTAGACCTGAAAGAGAAAAAGGGTTGTTTACAACAAAGACAATAGACCATTTGAAACCGACTGCTCGGCACAAATAAAGACTTCATTACCATAACCAGTCCCACGTGTAATAAAGGAAGGGGGACTGATATAGAAGCAGGTAACCCCATTACACCCACCATTTTGTGGCACATTTAAGATCCCACGATTCCCCCCCCCCCCTTATATACTTTTACACCCCATTCGCACACAAAGGTTTCTAGACAACACCCAACAGCTTCACTCCTCTCCTTACAACCCCCTTCCGTGCAGAAAAAGCAAAATCAAATTACCAACGGTCATCGACTCGCAGGGCACCGGTCACTTCCGGGGCCTCCGGCCGCCGCCCCCCGGCCCGGGGGTCGGCCCGCTCGCGCTCCGCGGATGCGTCACGCCGGCCCTCATTCATCCCTCTAGCACCCAACGAGACAATGTGCGTGTTAACACCGCCGCCTCCCGCACAACGCGAGCACAGGGCAGAGGCATGGGAGACATTGCAACAGTTGCGAGACATAAAAGGCATGGGGGGTGGGGTGGGGTGGGGGTCCGTGCAAGTGAATACATTGATCGGGGAAAAAAAAAAAATTGCCCACCACCCTTTCAATGCACGTCCTACACCTGGGGGGTAAAAGTGACTGGCGCACCACATGCCAGGCTGTGAAAAGACGCTATAAACCGCGCAGGGAGACGTGTCGGGGCCTACAGGTCCGCCGCGCATAAAATGGAGGCCGGGAAGCACAGCACGGGGGGACAGCGTGATCGGGCTTACGACATGCCGGGCGGGGGCAGCGGGAGGAGGAGGAGGCCGCCATCTTTTCATTTCAGACATTCAAGATGGAGGCTTTCCTGGTTCACGCTGAAAAAGCCGGCAGCCCCCCTCCTCCTCGTGTATGCGGCCTAACCGGGGTTGGGGGGACGGCTTTAGGATGCATCCCTATCGAGGGGAACCAGATCTGCCTTTTTAAAGGACGGGGGGAGTTAACTCGGCGGGGGAAACCGGCCATTTTCGGTGCATTTTTGACACGACACCTATTAAAGGGAAGTGCGTCCCAGTTTAGGCCCCGTCTCGGGTTTCTCGGCCTGAAGTCTGCGGGCTTTTTTTATTTTTACGGGTAATCAATTAAAAACGTGTCTGGCCGCTGTATCTCTCCCACACAGACCCACACTGCCTCCACAGACCGGGCGTCCCGCTGTCCCCAGCCCAGGCCGCCGCGATCTGGGCCCGTCTTTGTCTCGCCGGTAAGGGAGGCCATGTGCTCGCCGGGCCACAATGCGGGTCTGTGGCAAATGCGTCCGTTTCGACCGCGTCTCTACTGAAACCCCCGGACTCCATTTTGGATAAGCAGCTGAAGCAGAGCCCCGATTTAAACTGCCTTTCCGTGGGTTTTAAATCGGAACAGCCCCAGATGACACCAGAACAAAGCGCCGCATTTAAACCCGCCAGGCCCACAGACCCCACGCCGGCCTGCGACGGTTGAGGATGAAGACCGTGCCGTTTCGGTCGGTAAAAACACGTGGCGACGCTGCGTTTAAACCCCGCACCCCGACTGCGCACGACCGCTAAGGTCACGGCGGACACGTGTTCCGGGGCCTACGCACCCCCAAGCCCCAGATCAAACCCCGATACTGGAGTTTAAGCCTCCCCCCGACACCCTCACCCCTTCCCCCGTGTCGCGGCGCAGTGGACGCCCCGGTCCGCCATTACAGGCCCGGGCCCCCGCACACTGTCGTTCCCACCCCACCCGCCGCCGCCTGGCCGAATTATCAGCCATTTTGATTCAAAACCCCCTGAAAACGACATCGATTCAGGCGACCACCGCACTCCGCCGGACTCAAACCGCGCCGACACGACCCCCGCCACGACGCCAGCGCATCTCCCCACGTCCCGGGGCCACACTGCGCCAAAAACACCCGTTTGCCGAGGCACAAGTGATGATAAAGACACCGAGCGGAGCCGCTTACCTCTCTTCATATTCCGCCGACATTCTCACAAAGAGCGAACCCGCCGCGAAAATCCCTTATATAGTTCCACGTCTGAGCGAAACGGGCCTCTTGATTGCAGCAGCGGCCCATCCATCAGCCCGGGCACCGCCCTCTGTGAGAGCTGATAGGCGGCTCGGCACGTCACTCCCACACCTTCCCCCGCCCCCTGCTGTCCTTGTTAGGCGAAAGGGGTGGGGCTTAACTGCGATTCTGCTACCGGACGCCGTGATAGGTCGACGTGGGGACGTGGACTCGGCTGTGATTGGTCGGCGCAGTGGGCCCCGCTCGGCGGCCATTCCGGCTCTGGACGCCAGTGTGTGCTTCAGTCAGGGGGATGCGTGTGGAGTCGGGATGGCGGCAGTTGCGTAATTTCATGACATAGGCATCGCTGTTGGGAGTCGGCGACGCGCCAGGGCTAACGCAGGCGTTTATTTCGTGTGTGCAGCTACTCACACATGACCATTGTTGTGCAACTTGCGCAACACCTCCGTCATAAAGGCGAGCGCTACACAATGCGTCCCTCCCAGCTGAGCGCTGCTGTGGGCTCGTTTCATTGAGGAGGGGAGCGAGAATAAGACCAGCAGTGAAATGTGTTTTTTTTTAATGCACACATACATAATAAATACAACGCAGTCGGGTTTCCTTTATGCAATTGAGCTTAAATGGTACCCTTTTAAATTCACAGGGTTTGCGTGTCTATCTATGGATGCTCCCTATTTAATAACACGCACATAATGGGCCAGTGTGCGTGTTTAGTGGTCAGTGCGGCTGTCCATTGTTTGCTGGTTGCTGCAGCCCGTGAAAAGACTTTTTAGTGGCGCCTTGCCAAAGCAGTTAGAAGACGGAATGAGCCTGTTTGCCTTTTTATTAATTCATTTATTTCAGGTTTGGAATCGGCAGCCACCGCAGTAATGTGTGTTAACGCCCCCGGCCACTCTGTGTGTAAAGAGGGCGCCCACTCATGCACAGGACACGGTTTGGAAGTTGAACTCCAGCGTGGGCAGGGCGTTTTAAAGCTCTGATAGGTTGACATTGGTGCTCAATTGCCAGGTGTAGCTCCTTAGCAACTTAACAATGCTTCCCTGCACCTGTACCTGGGGGCGGTCCACTCCAGCTGAGCTCCCAGCCACCTCATTGTACTGTTTACTGAACCATTTAATTTGCTATAATGTTTCATATTTCAAAGTGTGAAGAATTCAAGTTCAGATATTGGAAGAAAAAGGCTCAGCCCAAGTCAAGACTCTGGAACAATAACACATTTCTTATCCCATCATTGTTTGTAACCCTGATCATTCAGCTAGAACATATTGCTTTCAATCATTCAGGGCACTTATTGTACCTCTGATATTTAATTACAAAATCTGAATTCAGGTATAAACAGTGTAATGGTTTCTGGGTCAGCCTGCACTGGCATCGGCTGGCGGACGGGCCTGGCCCCCATAAAGATGTCCAACGCTTTATTTCTTACTGTTGGAATAATAGAAATGAGGCACATAAACCGTTTAACTGGATTTAACCAGATCCCTGGTGGCAAAGCACCCACCAACAAAGCCCACCCAGATGTAAACAGACCTTAGTAATTAAACATCTGAAAAGACCTCGATAGTGTGTGTGTGTGGGTAACCATGCTTTGATTGTGAAGAACACAATCCTGACCCCACCAAGGTGTCACTACCACCCAAAACTGGTCCGTGCAGCAAAGGCCGCTGTGATTGGCTGCTGGCGTGGAAGATGGACGCTAGTAGGGGACTCATCTCGGCCAATCACAGCCCTGCGAGGAACTGTCCCGCTTCATTTCTCTAACACCAAGTGTATGCTGGGAGAAAAGCCATGTTGCCAGTATATATATATTTTTTCCTTCTTTTTATTATTCATATTCATCCCACAATGTTTTATATATAAAACACATTTTAGTTTTTTTTTTTTTTTTTTTTTTGCTCTTTTTGTTTGCTTTTTTTTTTTTTTTTTCCAACTGCCATTTCGGACACTATCCAGCAACATTTTAAATTAAAGCATGGCGGTAAAGTCAGTACACAACAGAAAAAAAAAGAAAAAAAAAAGTGAAAAAAGACAGAA
Source organism: Amia ocellicauda (assembly GCF_036373705.1). Lineage (NCBI taxonomy): Eukaryota > Metazoa > Chordata > Actinopteri > Amiiformes > Amiidae > Amia > Amia ocellicauda. The sequence continues at coordinate 3,988,645 of NC_089863.1, forward strand.
CAAACCCCCAGAAAATTGGGAAAGAAAAAAAAAAAAGCGAACATGAGTCCAGATGGGTTCCTTCAGAGTGTGAACAAACGATCATCCTCCTCTCCTCTCCCAGACAGATGCCCCCTGATGCTGCACATGTATGCGTATAATTATATATATATATATATATATATATATATATATACACATACACACACACATATACATACATACATATATATACATATACACACATATATATATATATAAAAAAAAAAAAAAATCAAGGGAAAGTTTAGTGTGGCCACCCCAGGGTGCAGCTCCTCAGTCCTGTGAAAGTCACTGCGGCGATGGGAACTCTGGGTTAGTGTACAGTTGGCCGCTCTCAACCACAAATTAAAATAAAATACAAAAGAACGGGAACGAAACAGTTATGCGAATCCCAGTCCTGTGTCGTGTCTCCGGGGGGGTGGGGGTTGGGCTGGTCTCCCGCCACACTCCTCCTCTCTCTCTCTCTCTCTCTCTCTCTCTCTCTCCCTCCCTCCCTCACAGCGAAAGCTTGCAGTGGCACAGTTCTCGGTACATCTGTCGGCGCAGTTTGGGCATGTCCTGCTGTGTGAAGCTGAAGGGCTGTCCCAGGGCCAGACACTTGCAGTACTGGAATGACACAGACGGACTTAAAATCACCACATCCAGGAGGAAAACAACAGCAACCCTACAACCCACACACACACACAGAGAGAGAGAGAGAGAGAGAGAGAGAGAGAGAGAGACACACACACACACACACAGCCAGAGAAGCCCCATTCACACTGAAATGCTGCCAAATTGCAGGCAACGTTTGCCTGCTTATTTCCTGTTGCCCCCCATTCACAATGGGTTTGAATGCTGGAAAACTGCCGGCAAGGGTCCATGCACACAGAAAACAAAGATTGCGGGCAAGAGCGCTGCTGTGGCCCTGGGGCTGAGACGCTACAGTAGCCTGTGGATCCAGAGAGCAGACATGGACCGGCACTCTGGACGCGTCTGTACAAGTGCGATCATTTACCGTTTAAAGATACTGCTACTGCCATATAATACTCTGAGATGGATATTTAGGAGACATCACGCTACAGTGTTATTGTATATTTTTATACAGGCAAAACAATCACCATTCGGCAGCACAACGCTGATTATAATATTGACAAACATAGCAGCCTATTGTTGTGTCTGTATAACTGTATACAGTGTTTAATAGACAGCTGGATGCGTCACTATTCAGACTGTTGTCATACGATTACGAAAATGAATCGCTTTGCTGGTCAGATCGTCGCACATTCTGCACAGCGTGAATGCACCCGTGTATTTGGTTATATCAGAAGTAGTCAAATGTGTTAGACTACACGTAGTAACTTTATTTCCGTCTTTATTATTATTTATTTATTGGCAGACGCCCTTATCCAGGGCGACTAATAAGAGCAATCCAGAGCGCAAAACTACAGTACAGTTCAAAGCATAAAGCAATTTACAATTTACACCCGTGTATAAGATTAAACAATACAATGTAGTCATATGTATTTGTTATTGTATGCGTTATGCTGGCATTTCTTATATGCATTAATCATGTAAAATATAAATATCCTGTGTTTTATTAATACAAAAAAAAACGAGCTCACTTGATTATTGTAATATGATCCGAGTCCTGAGAAAACACGGAAGTGAATCATGAAAACGACCCCGAGTTACGAGCTGAGCAGTTTGTACACAAGACAGTGAGCAGCAGTGCTGATTGATACATTGTTTCACAGCAAACGAACCGAACCGATGTTGTTTGAAACTAACCCACTGTGAGGGGTAACACGGTTGCCTGTATAGAGATAATATATTTTGTATGATTTATTGGTACATAACTTCTGACATGTGTGACAGTAGTTAGCATTACATACACCAACCTGTTTGTTCATCAATAACACTCAGAATTGCTGCGATTATGTTATTTTCAACCTCCGCCATTTCTAACGACCCGGTCCGGTTCTCGTTCTTGTTCACAGGTTGCTTAACCTTGTGGTGTTGTGGTCGCAAAAATGCGCCCCTATTCTGATTTTTTTCACGCTTACTGCGTGGACACGCAAGGACTTGACAATGAATTTGCCGGCAATCATTTTCCTGCTTCATTCACACAGACCTTGCCAGCAACAAAATGCCAGCAAATTGCCGGCAATGGTTTCAGTGTGAATGGGGTTAGAGAGAGAGAGACACACACATAGAGACAGCCAGAGAGAGAGAGACGGCATGGTTATTGATTGATGGGTGGGTTGGGTTTCGGCTCTTACCTGCAACACGAAGGCCCCGCAGTCGCTGTCGTTGTTCTGGCGTGCCACGTTCTAAAACACAGGGACAGCGCGGTGAGACAGCACCCCCTGCACCCCCTCACCCCCCAATACTACTACCGCGCTTGCATCTTTACAGTCTGTCCCACCCCGGGTGCAGAGAGGGACGCCTACCATTTTGAAGAAGCCCTTCCAACCGGAGAAGAAGTCCGCCTGGTCCTTTTTGACAGCCTCCGCCTGCAGGTACTTCGCGATGTGCTGAGGAAGGGAGAGAGTGAGTGAGACAGCAGTGGGAGAGAGAGGGAGACAGACAGACAGAGGGAGAACAAGGTGAAGTAACGCATGAGAAAGACCTAGGAGTCTATGTGGAATCCTCACTTTCTCCATCCAAACAATGTGGGGAAGCAATAAAAAAGGCAAACACAATGCTAGGGTATATTGTCAAAAGTGTAGAATTGAGAACAAGGGCAGTGATGTTCAGACTGTACAATGCACTAGTTAGAGCTCATCTGGATACTGTGGACAGTTCTGGGCTCCACACGTCAAGAAAGATATCGCTGCTCTAGAGGAGACTACGTGGGGACTTGATTCAAGTCTTCAAAATCATGAAAGGCATCGACCACATCAAACCAGAGGAGCTTTTCCAGATCAGCAGGGACACACGCACCCGGGACACAAATGGAAATTGGGCTTCAAGGCATTCAAGACAGAAAACAGGAGACACTTCTTCACACAGAGGCGTCACAATCTGAACAAACTCCCCAGCGATGTGGTAGAAGCTGAAAATTTGGGAACATTTAAAAATAGACCGAATAGGATCCTTGGATCACTTAGATATTAATGAACACCAAACGAGCACGATGGGGCGAATGGCTTCCTCTCGTTTGTAAACTTTAGGTTCTGATGAGATGGACGGAGCAAGCACCGGGCCGCACCTTGGGGCAGCGACGGTTGAGGGTGCGCTGCGAGTCGAAGTAGGTGATGCAGCGGCCGGGCACGTCCACACACACCAGAGACCAGTGCACCTCCAGGTGGATGGGGATGAGCAGGAGCTGCTTCTTAAAGATGTCCACCTGGAGAGACAGACCCACAGAGAGAGACACAAGCAGATCCGTAAGTCAACAGAAGGTACGCAAAAGTCATCCCTGTTGTTTCTCCCTTAAACGCACGTGAAGATCAGATGCATCATCCAGTGTGCTTGTAAATGTAAATATTGCGCTACTATGCATACTCGTATTGTCTCATTCCACCTCCATGGTCGAGTACTGAGCTGCCCTTGAAGCCATTTGATGTAGAGAAGCCTGTAAATGTTGAATCACAACAACGAATCACAGCCAAAAACCAACGTAGGACTTGAAATGATTTGATCTGACGATTCGACACGCATCTAGATACACCATCACCGATATGATACAGGAAAGATACAGTTCGGAAAATGAACGATTCCGGTTCGATTCGATACAATGCGATTCGGTTCAATTCAAAGTGGTTGGACTTAGAAATACATTTAAAATAATTAAATTCACCTCAATGCTAATTAGTGAATTTGCTCATTATTAGATCCCAATACTAGCTTACACTTGTTTTCAGCAACATTATCCCATTTCCTTGTCAACTCAACTCGTACTTCCTCGACCAATCATACACACGCAAAGCAAGACAGGCGCGTGTCTCTGATCTCTGATCTCTGAATACGTGCCGATACAGATATTTCTGTAAAAGGCCAATTTCAGTGCTCCGATATATCTGTCAGGCCCTAATCATCATCATCATCATCGTCGTCGTCGTCTTTTACCCCCCTGCCCACACACTCCCACACTCCCCCATGGCAAGAGCGCAACATACGTTTTTTGTCCAGCGCTTCACCCCGTCATAGCCTTTAGTCCTCAGCTTGTCGTAGAAGAAACTGTTGAAGAAGTGAACCTGAGAGAGAGAGAGAGAGAGAGAGAAGAGAGGGGGCGAGTGAGACAGCGTTAAGGGGAAAACTACAGGCGGTGTAAAAATAAAATCATCCCAAATTCTTCAGTCAGCCCAGAGAGAGAGAGACAGACAGACTGACTCTCCGGGTCCAAGCACGTGTCCAGCGCTCTCACCTTGTCCGGCACCGAGTCCATCACCAGGTCCCCATACATGTTCATCACCTGCGGAGAAGAGACTCTGTCAGCCAGCAAACAGGCCAATGCCAACCCACTCTCACACATGGACACAAACTAACTCTGCCACACAGGGACGTGGACACGGACACGAATGCGCGCACATACTAAACTGCCACACGGACGCAGACAAACTCTGCCACACACGTACACGGACACGCATTGGGACGCAGACAAACTCTGCCACACGCACACGGACACACACTGGGATGCAGACAAACTCTGCCACACACGTACACGGACACGCATTGGGACGCAGACAAACTCTGCCACACACGCACACACGGGGGCGCAAACCAACTCTCTCATACACTGGCACACGCACACGGACACTGACTGAACACACCTGGTCGTTCAGCCAGTTCTGCCCGTACAGGGTGCTGAGGTCGTCCATGGTCAGCACGTGGCGTTTGTAGTTGACCCGGAAGCCGCGCACCATGGCGCTGCCCGACAGACGCTGGTAGGACTGGATGAGGTGCTGCACCACGGCCTTCCTGCATTGAGAGGAGGGGAGTCGGGGAGTTAAGACAGGGATGCTAGGCCTCGTGTGAGCAGACGATTCAGGGCATGGACCCCAAATATGCATTCACAGTACAGAGACAGAGAGAGACTCCACCGTCCACACAAAAAGAGAGACAGAGAGAGACTCCACCGTCCACACAAAGAGAGAGACAGAATCAGACGTCCACACAGAAATAGAAAGACAGAGAGAGCATCAGACGTCCACACACACAGACACAAACTCTCTCAGTCTCTCACACACACACACGTCCCCCTGATCTGACCTGCTGGGTGTGGAGAAGTTCTCGTTGAAGATGTCCTGCAGCTTCTCCACCACCTCATCGACGTGGATGGGGATCAGGCTGCCGTACTGCTGCAGGAACTCGTCCAGGATGCCTGCAGGACGGGGGGACAGGGGCGGTCAAACGCTTGTCATCCTCGGCAGGATACCCACCTCACCCCGGTGCCCGTGGCGGCGGCTCACCTTGCACGCAGGTCATGTGCTCGTCCGTGACGGCGCCCTGCAGGCCGGGGGAGCCTTTGTCGCGGCCGGCCTGGGGGGCGGCGTCGGGCGGGGGGGGGGGCTCCTGGCCGGGCGGACCCCCCATGCTGACCACCTGGCTGATCTGGATCTGGCCCGGCTCCAGGGTGGAGGGGGGCACGCCCAGGCGGGACGCGGGGAAACCGTTCAGCCCGCGGGACAGGGGCTCTGGGGCAGAGAGGGAGTTCGTCATAGGAGTCAGGCACAGACACAGACACACAGATACACACCGGCTGAACACAGACACACACTGTGGAGGAAAATATAAATAATGTTGTGCCTCTGTGCTGTGTGCTGTGTGCTGTGACCCTGTAGTTTTCTCACAGTAACTATTCATTTCCCTGCATTCTTTCCAATGAATTATGAGAACCTGTTATTTTCTAACTTCTCAGTGACTCCTTTTAATTTATCAGCAACTTACATTTTCTACTTGTTTCTTATTAGAGTTTAATCGTTTCAAACCTATCTTTGTTATCAGCAAATGACCTTCCAAACGTAGCTGGCAATTTACAGGATAATTATTATTCATGAGTAATAATGGTAATATTGATTAGATGGGTCGGCTTACTTTAGAATGCCAGTGAAATTACTGTCATAGTTATTTCAATGACCAATCAGACACTGTTTGTAAAATGTCAAACCCCTTGAGAGTATGTGCCAGAAATAAGCTTTGTACTTCCTTGAAAACTTTGGAAAAACAGCATTATACTTGTTTAATACGTTCTGTTGCTGTGTTCTGCTGTTTTTTCTGGAACCAGACAGTCTACTGATCAAAACAAGACCATCCACATTTTGGTAGAAGTATCACAATGTCAAGATAGAAAACTGTTTACAGTGTACTAATACACAACAATTTTACATCACTGGATCTGTGTTCTCTGTTTGATAGAACATCAAATAATATATACTGGATTAATCATTAGGTTGTTCTGAACAAAGCAAGCCTATTTGCAAAGAAATCCGATTTAAACCGAGTGATGTGTGACCGTCTGAATGAGACCCCACCACCGCAGACTGCGCATTTACCCCCCGGGCTCTGAATGATGGCGGGCGACACAGAAACTGTAAATCAGATGTGTTTGAGAATGAAACGTGCTGGTAGCAAAGAGAATAAGCTTTCAAACGATGTGTGCATTGCAGGAATACAATGTCACTTGTATGCACAGCAGCTGCGTGTAACGCTGCCAAATAATGCTTAAGAGGGTGTAGTAACAGTATATATCTCTGAAATGTACATTATTTTTCAGTATTTGGTAACCTAAACTTTTTTTTATTGTAACGTCTGGCAGTTTACCGCTTACCTTTGTACCATTTCAGGTTATTCACTGGACTTGAACTGCTTACATTTCAATACAAACTGGAAAATTGGGGGTGTGCTAAAACTTTTGACATTCACACACACTCCGACTGAACAGACAAACATTTTCTGACTGAACAAAGACACACCTCTCACTCACTAACCCTAACCCACCCTCCTAAACAACTCGACACTAACCCATCTCTCTCTTCCTCCCCTCCGTCACTAACCTCTCTCCGCTCCTCGCTCCAGTCTGGGCTCTGCGATGGAGGGGTACAGGCCCAGCTCGGGCAGCTGCAGCTGGGAGGCCGCCCCGCCGTTGGGCAGAGAGCCGGGTGCCCGTGCCTCCTCCTCGTCCTGCTGCTGGGAGGGGGCCCCTGCGTGCCTCCACCTCAGGGGTCTCCGGAGCCCCAGAAGGCCGGAGCGCTGGGCCCTGTGACGCCACGCCCTCCAGTGGCAGGCCAGCGGGGTGCGGGTGCCCCCCCAGCGCCAGCGCCACCGCCGCACCCTCCGCGCCCGCAGGCCATTCAGCCGGGGTGGGGCCGCAGCCCTCCCGCTACAATCCCTGGCCTGCAGGCCCCACTCCATGGCCGCCTCCCTGCCCCAGTCTCCTCCTCCTTCCTCATCCTCCTCCTCCTCCTCCTCCTCCTCCTGGTCCATGCATGGGTTGTCCTCCTCCTCCTCCACCTCTTCTTCTTCTTCCACCACTTCCTCCTCTTCCTCTCCCATCCCCCAGCAGCCGTCCCCCCGCCGCCGACCCCGTTTCAGGTGCCCCAGACTAGCGGTCCTGGGTGGGTTGGCCAAGGCCGGGTCCAGGAGCTGCCGGCCACCCTGCCCTGGTGCCAGCTCGGTCTGCCAACGGCTCTGTGCCAAGGTCGCCCCGCCGTCTCTCATCGTCCACGGGCACAACACTGCCTGCGCCAGACTGCCCACTGGCACAGGTAGAGAGGGAAGACACAGAGAGAGAGAGAAATAAGTTGTTTTTTTTAATGGAGGAGTTGAATGACTTATAATATAAACAAACTGATGAGACCCCCGTCTGCAAGAGAGAGAGCAACTCAGTAAGAAGTCAACATGAAGTCACATGACACAGCTGAGGTTGAGCCACGGGGGGGGGACTGAGCTTAGAAACACGTGTGTCCTTAAAATGCCACCCAGACCCAAACTGTCCACAAACACAAACTTCTTCAATCTCCCAACAACAACACGCAAACCAGTGCACAAGGGCTCCCGCTACACATTATAATTAACTAATTATGCATGCATAATACATACAAACACACTAATAAGCCGCCCAACACGCAAACAGCGGCGGCTTTGTTCCTGCCCCCGGTATCGTGTCGTCGCAATCATACACGGCAGACCCAGATTGAGTATCTTCGTGTCTTTCTATGCCGATATTACCCCTCCAAACACGCCATTGGCCCACAGTGTGTCCCTGGATGGCCCTGACCGGAGACACGCACGCCTCCTGCTATGTGTCTGCAGTGCAGCACATCTATCCCCGGGCTGTGTCGACTGGCGCCGCGGACGCGGAGAAAAACACGCCGTGCCACCCGTGTTGCAGAGGCAGCACAACAACAGAGCCCCGCCGCGGCCCGCCGCCCGCTCCCCGGCCCTCCCGCCCCGGCCGAGGCGGCGCCACTCACCGCCAGATCGAAGCCCAACCGATCAAAGGTGTCTTTCGCGCCCGGTTTCTACGGGTGAAACATCCAGCGCAAGCGGGGATTAGATTTTTAACAAGGAGACTTTAATTCCGCCTCATTCAATGAACGCCGTCGCTTCTTGACTGCGCAGCAGGCAGGCAAAGCCGCTTCCGTCGCCGGGCATTGACGTCACAGGGGAGCCTTAAAACCGCGCTCCACAATAAAGGAAAAGACCTCTCAAGGCGCCCCACCTCAGAAGTGGATGTAGACATTTTCCAGCTCTGGTTTTCTTATTAAAATGCACACTGTTTTACTACAATACATTTTATTAAGGTACAGCAAGTGTTTTCTTAGCTCTCACCCATCCCTGGCATCTCAAGGCGCCCCATGTTTCAACTCTTTTTATTATTAACATGCACACTATTTTACATTGTATTTGTTTGGCACAGTAAGTGTTTTGTCTTCGCCTCCCAGCAGCCTCACTGTTATTGTGGCCCCGGCGTGCGTCTCTGTGGTTAGCAGTGCGGGAGACGAGGTATGCTGGACTGCTCACACCCAATCGTTAGGGGGCGCCAGGTGGCTTCCCACCAGGTCCGGGCAGGTGACCCTGAAGAGGGGACTGGGAGCAGGAGCTAACGTCCGGCAGCTCTGTTGCCATCATCCCCATCCAGGGACCCGAGTTCATTTCAATAAATGTGTCGATTGAGCTGTTCAGTAATTGCTTAATTGATTAATAACTTAGGTCTTTAAAAATGTAACCCCACTTTTTCTGAATGAAGAAAAAGAAAACATGTGGGTGCTTGTGTTTCCCCTTTTATGTAGCAAGGTTTGTGATTGAACGTGACATTACAGTTTCATGAGTATAGGCCTGAGGGACACCCCCCCGCCCCAACAAACACTCACCCCATTAATAGTCAGGCCGGGAGTGTTTGGCGCTTCTACGTTGCGTCATTGTGTTTTGTCTCCTCTCTCTCTCTCTCTCGTTGAATTCACACCCGTTTCCTTATATGTGTTTATTAAAAAAATCCGGTTTGTCAGGATAGGCAGAGGAATGAGGGTGGGGCGGCCGGCGTGGATAGTTCAGTCGCAGCGAAACACTGAAGACACACTCACACACAAACACTCACTCACACACAGACAGAGATACACACCAACACACACACACAGACGCATACAGACGCACACACACTAAAACACACCAGCACACAAACACACATACACAGAGACAGGCAGACATTAGCTAAGATTCTGCAGACAGCTCCGATAGCCTGTATTCACACGGGTTGTGTATATATTTACATTTATACTGATTTTAGGTTTTTGCCTCCCATCCTCTCACCCCATGCTCTCCGTTCCCCCTCCCCCAATCACCGGCACATGGTCACCCTATCGGTGGAACCAGACAACCAGGAAAATCACTTGTTCTTGCCCTTGAGGAGAAAGTGGGGGAGGGGCTCTGTTACAGATGAGTTAATTCAATCAGTCAAATTTTTATTTATAATGAGGACTTTAATTTAGTTTCAACATCAAACTTCTTAATGGCCTGAACACCTGGAAACCAGCAGTCAATACTCTGATCAACCCACGAGGCTATATAGATGCTATATAGGTGCTATATAGGCGAGAGGTGTGAAGACAGTGTAAATTGGGAAGCTGGGGTGTAGAGAAGGTGAGATATAGGTAGAAGTTGAACTGTCATAGTCTCACCTGTCACCTGTAAACAGGGCTCTCTAAACTGTGACACTGCATCAGCCAATCAGCTTTCCCGCTGTACTGTATTGTGCAGCCAATCCCCGTTCACACCTGGGTGTCCCGGCACAGGACGGACCAGTCCCCTCTCGGTGTCTCGGTGGGTGAACAGCCGAGGGAAAGGGTTTTGATTGGTTGAAGAGGAGGAGGAGGAGGAGGGAACTCACCCATGAGTGAGTGCAAGTAGGAGAGGGAAAGAGAGAGAGAGAGAGAGAAAGAAAGAGAGAGAATTTCATGTTTTTGACAAGCTAAGAATGTCTCTGTACTCCACCACCAAAAGGTGACATCTGACATTTGGATAGCTGATTCGGGGAAGGAGAAGAGGACCGGCTTACCTGTCAGCAGAGCAGAGCCAAAAGAGGCCCACAGAGCAAACACACCTTAAAACAGAGTACTGTACCTGATCAAAGTTGTGTGGGTGTGAGAGAGAGAGAGAGAGAGAGAGAGAGAGAGAGAGAGAGAGAGAGAGAGAGAGAGAGAGAGAGAGAGACATAGTTTTCATGGTAGCCTGCTGAGAAAAGTGCAGAACGTGTGAGAGTGAAAGAAAGACAAACACGAAAGAAGGAAAGCCAATCCGGGAAGAAATAAAGACAAGACAATAAAACACATCAATAAGAAATAAACACTTGGCACCCAAACATGACTGATCTTCACCCAGCGAGGGGGTGATAGATGTCAGCAAAAACCCCGGGGGGAAACGCGCTGATTTGGAGAACAACGTCTCTTTTAAGAAGGAAGGAAGAACAAATCCAACCACCTGCTTTGTATGGGAATCAGCGGATTGCCGTCCCTGTCCTCCGGTCTGTGGTGAAGAGGGCGGTTGGTCGCTGACAGGGCGGCCCGTACGAGCGGCTCCGGGCGGCGGGTTCCCCCAGGTAAGAGACACAGTCCTGCGGAAACCCTGCGGCCACAAGTACCGTCAATATTATACCTTTTAAAACATGGCAGTGACAGACATTGTACTTTTAATATTAATAAAGTGTTCAAGTTGAGGTTTTGAAATATAAAGCAAAGTAATTGCAGATAAACATTTGTATTGTCTATATTATTATTATTATTATTATTATTATTATTATTATTATTATTATTATTATTAGTGGCATTTTATTGCCCGTGGATGTGACCTGTTCTTGACTTGGGTAATTCGCTATTGCCATGACAGAAATTAGGAAAAAGATTACCTGGGAATCATTTAGGGCAGGATGGGTCAATTAAGACCCGACGGGACGTGTTTAGTTGTGCGCATGAGCGATAGGCTGTCTGGAAACGAGGACACTTCATGTTTGAAAAGTCCTGACACATTAGAAATCATTATTATCATCATCATCATCATCATCATCATCTGATTTCTTAGCAGACACCCTTATCCAGGGTGACTCACAATTGTTACAACATATTGCATTATTTTTACATGTATATCCATGTATACAGCTGGGAATTTATTGGAGCAATCTAGGTAAGGTACCTTGCTCACAGCAGTGCCCCCCACCTGAGATTGAACCCACCACCCTCCAATCCAGCATCCAGAGACCGCTACTCCACACTGCCACCCTAATATATACCCTTAATATCAGCAGGAGTAGTAAATTAGGTTCCGTCTCCCTGTGTGTTTCCATCTCAAAGCGTTTTGACCGGCTGTACTGTTCAACCTGACAACTAAGCCTTGGCCCAGGCAGCTCTTTCTAGGAATGCAGGCTATTTGACGCCGCTGTGTTTGCTCAGACGGGGGGGGGGGGGGGGTGACAACCAACAAAAACGGGAAAGCAATTATACAATCACAGGTCAACAAGGGTAGGATGTGGGTCTGTGCGGACAGGGCTCTGTGCACAATAAGAGCGTATTGTTCCAGGGGGGTATCCTGGATGTGGGAGGGTGGGAGAAGCTCTGCAGACAAAAACCTGCAAACAAACCCTGAGCAGCATGTCGTTAATGTGAGAGTCTGTCTCCAGCCCCTCTGTCCTGTTTGTCGGCTTTCCAGCCCGTTTGAACCTGTAACTTAGAGGGGGTCAAACGCCAGTCCCTGTGGGGTGTGGGGGGGTTGGCTTTTGTGCCAACAGGAGCTCCCAATTATTAAATAAATGCTGTTGGCTTATCTGAGACAATGATTTGGCCAATCTGAGCCTTTTTATTTTTTTTAAACACCTTGTGACCTAAGGCACTTGAATTCTCAGACTTTGAGTAAGCTCAACCATAAATAGTCCAATGAGGGAATGACTGAGAGTCCCTGAGGGTTCGGTTTCAGTGCCAGAAAGTTCCACTGGGACAGAGGTCCCCAGGTGAGAGGGGCCCCCAGGAGCAGGGCTGAGAGACACTGTCACACAGTGCTGTTTCTCAGTGGTGGAGCGTTCTGTTTTTCCAGGGCTGAGACACTGAGACAGAGACAGACACACTGATACAGAAACTGAGACTCTTGAGACATCGAGACACTGAGACAGACACACTGACACAGACTCTGAGACACTGAGACACAGAGACAGACACACTGATACAGACTCTGAGACTCTGACTGAGACACTAAGACTGACACACTGCTACAGACACTGAGACACTGAGATACTGAGACACTGAGACACAGAGGCAGACACACTGATACAGACTCTGAGACACTGGGATACTGAGACACTGAGACTGACACACTGAGATACTGAGACTCAGAGACACTGAGACTCTGACACACCGACACACTGAGACTCTGACACACTGAGACACTGCGGCACTCACACACTGAGGCACTCACACACTGAGACTTTGACACACTGAGACTCTGACGCACTGAGATACTGAGACTCTGGCACCCTGAGACTCTAACATACACACTGAGGCACTGACACATGAGACACTGACACTGACACACTGATGCCGATATTAACCTAGACTCTGACAAACTGAGACACCGATACTAACACGGGACCGAACGCTGAAGCTCACAGGGACAATCCCGTTTCCCGAAAGACTGACAGGCGTCGGGCACCGAGGGTGTACGCACCCGACACAAAAACAACCACCGCATCGGAATGAGTCACAACTGCGTCAGTGCCGATAATCCCTCGGTGATGAATGCGTGCCTGTGCTGCGAGCGATGCGCGGGGAACCAGGTCGGGCAGCGGGCGGGAGCAGCCAGTTCTCATCAGGAAGCTGGTGCCTACAGACAGTTTAATGTTAGAGGGTTTCTAGCTGCTTTTATGTGTGTGTGTGTGTGTGTGTGTGGTTGTCACACATCACCAATCATCAGAGACACCCCCGACTCGAGTTTAGCAGTTAATTGACCTAGACACCACACACCTCCCATCAGTGTCTGAGTGTCTATGAGTGCATTGTAGTTTTCTCATACAGGAACACGGTCACAATTAATTGTGATTTACATTCTCTCTCCCTTCCTCCTCCTCCTCCTCCCCTCTTTCTCTCTCTCACTCAGAGTCTTAAAAAGCCTTTTTGGCAGGATTAAGTTTCATCAGTGGAGTAAACGCCCTGGCAGAAAGCCCCAGAGCTCAGGAACAGGGCGATGGGGAACAATTAATAACGTACAGTAATTACACATTTGTACATTTAACAGATAGACATATTTCTATAGACTGCTTCTCTCTCACTCCCTCAGCTATGCAGTGAGTGTGTGTTTCTCAGCAGTGCAGTGTGTGTCTCTCAGCAGTGCAGTGTGTGACAGTGTGTCTCTCTCTCAGCAGTGCAATGTGTGACAGTGTGTGTCCCTCTCAGCAGTGCAGTGCGTGACAGTGTGTGTCTGTCTCAGCAGTGCAGCGTGTGTGTGTCTGTCTCAGCAGTGCATTGTGTGACAGTGTGTGTCCATCTCAGCAGTGCAGTGTGTGACAGTGTGTGTCCCTCTCAGCAGTGCAGCGTGTGTGTGTATGTCTCAGCAGTGCAGCGTGTGTGTGTATGTCTCCACAGTGTAGCGTGTGACAGTGTGTGTCTGTCTCAGCGGTGCAGCATGTGACAGTGTGTGTCTGTCTCAGCGGTGCAGTGTGTGACAGTGTCTATTTCTCTCAACAGTGCAGCGTGACAGTGTGTGTCTCCCTCAGCAGTGCAGAATGTGACAGTGTGTGTCCGTCTCAGCAGTGCATTGTGTGACAGTGTGTGTCTGTCTCAGCAGTGTAGTGTGTGACAGTGTGTGTCCGTCTCCGCAGTGCAGTGTGCATTGTGTGACAGTGTGCGTCTGTCTCAGCAGTGCATTGTGTGACAGTGTGTGTCTGTCTCAGCAGTGCAGTGTGTGACAGTGTGTGTCTGTCTCAGCAGTGCATTGTGTGACAGTGTGTGTCTGTCTCAGCAGTGCAGTGTGTGACAGTGTGTGTCTGTCTCAGCAGTGCAGTGTGTGACAGTGTGTGTCTGTCTCAGCAGTGCAGTGTGTGACAGTGTGTGTCTGTCTCAGCAGTGCAGTGTGTGACAGTGTGTGTCTGTCTCAGCAGTGCATTGTGTGACAGTGTGTGTCTGTCTCAGCAGTGCATTGTGTGACAGTGTGTGTCTGTCTCAGCAGTGTAGCGTGTGACAGTGTGTGTCCCTCTCAGCAGTGCAGCGTGTGACAGTGTGTGTCTGTCTCCACAGTGCAGCGTGTGACAGTGTGCGTCTGTCTCAGCAGTGCAGTGTGTGACAGTGTGCGTCTGTCTCAGCAGTGCAGCGTGTGACAGTGTCATGGTCATGGATCAGGACACGCAGTGGCTGTACCAGCTCCTGGCTGAGGTCCAGCTGGAGAGATTCTATCTGCGTCTGCGTGACAACCTGAATATCTCGCGGATCGAGCACTTCTCCTACGTCAAGGAGTGCGACCTCGAGCAAATTGGCATCGGCAAACCCGGTGAGTCCGGCCAACGCAGCGCCAACCTCATGCCGGCCTCTGTCCTTGGATTTGGTCACCAGAATATACTGACAAGTTTGACAGATCCCAATTAAACTTTACTGAAGAGCTTTGCTGATGGTGTGTCTCTCTTTGTTTCCCTGTGTGTGTGCGTGTGTTTGTGTCTCTCTCTCGCTCTGTGTTTATGTGTCTCTCTCTGTCCCTGTGTGTGTGTCCCTGTGTGTGTGTGTGTCTCCATGTTCCTGTCTGTGTGTGTGTGTGTGTCCCTGTGTGTGATGTCCAGGTCAGAGACGGCTCTGGGATGCCTTGAAGAAACACAAGACGGTCATGCGCCCGCGCTCCTGGATTCCCAAGGTACAGCTAGACAGAGGACGAGCCGGGACCGCCCACCGCCCCGCTCTCGCATCGTTGCTTTTGTGGCTGTATATTTACACAATGCAACACACATGCCTCTAGGTGTACACCTATAGTGGGAGTCTATAGAAAGGCCACCCTCTCTCTCTCTCTCTCTCTCTGCTGCTCTCCAGCGCGCTGTCTATAAATCTCCCTTTCTCCCCATCTCGCTCTCTTTCTGTCTCTGTGTGTGTGAGTCATGTTGCCCCTCCCCTTGAATAATCGGCAGCAGCCCTCCGGAAGCAGGAGGAGTCAGCTGTCCACTCGCTGAGGTCCTTGCTCTACTCACCTCAGCAGGTCTTCAAGGGGTCGGAGCAGTGGGACCAATCGAGCGGCGGCAGCGGGGCGGGGCAGCCGGAGGCGGGGCGCAGCCTGACGTGCCTGATCCAGGACAGCGAGCTGACGCTGTTGGAGAAGCTGGGGAGCGGCTCGTTCGGGGTGGTGCGGAGGGGGGAGTGGAGGACCCCCACTGGAAAAGTAGTGAGTGGAAAAGTCTGGCCCAACTCTCTATTTCTGTCACTATTCCACATTCTCATACCCCACCTGTGTCCCTCTTTCTCTCTCCTCCCCCTCCTTCTCCCCATCCTTCTCTCACCCCATCTGTCACGCCCCCTCCATCAGCTCCAGGTGGCAGTGAAGTCGTTGCGGACGGACCTGTCCAGACAGACGGACACACTGACAGACTTCCTGCAGGAGGTGACCAACATGCAGGCGGTGGACCACCCCAACCTCGTGCGCCTGTACGGGGTGGTGCTCACGCAGCCGCTCAAGATGGTAATGCACAGACGCACCGACACACTGACGCACTGTTACACTGTACCGCACTAACACTCCGACACACGCGTGTACTGATGTGACCCCCTACCCCCCAGGTGACGGAGCTGGCCCCGCTGGGCTCGCTGTACGACACGCTGCGCGCCCGCTATGGCGAGTTCCCCCTGCAGCGCCTCTGGCTCTTCTCCACGCAGCTGGCCTCAGGCATGGCCTACCTGGAGGCACAGCGCCTGCTGCACCGGGACCTGGCCGCCCGCAACGTGCTGCTGGCCGCCCGTGAACTGGTGAAGATCGGCGACTTCGGCCTGACCAAGGGCCTGGGCCAGGGCCACGACCACTACGTCATGAACACGCACCGCCGCATCCCCTTCGCCTGGTGAGGAAGACTCTGATACCACTCATAATGATACTATTGATACTGATATTGATTCTGATACTACTGATACTGATACCACTGATACTGATACTATTGATACTGATTCCAATACTGGTACTATTGATACTACTGATACCGATACCACTGATACTGATACTATTGGTACTGATTCCAATACTGGTACTATTGATACTACTGATACCGATACCACTGATACTATTGATACTGATACAATTGATACTACTGATACTGATACTACTTATACTGATACTGATACTACTGATACAGATACTACTGATACTGATATTGATACTGATACTACTGAAACTGCTACTACCAATACTGCTGCTGATACTGCTACTACTAGTAATACTAGAGTAATAATATTTTATATAGTGCCTGTCATGAACATGTCATGACATGTCAGAGAAAGAAAAACATGACGATTAAATGAAATTATTTAATCTCCCCCTCCTACTCAGGTGTGCTCCCGAGAGTCTGAAGATGGGCACCTTCTCTCACGCCTCGGACGTGTGGATGTTCGGAGTGACTCTGTGGGAGATGTTCACCTACTGCCAGGAGCCCTGGCTGGGGCTGTCAGGGAGACAGGTGATACACTGTCACTCTGGCACCCTGACACACTGACAGCCTGTCACCCTGACACTGTGACATTCTGACACTGTAACATCCTGCCCCTCTCTTTTTCTCCTTCCTTCTCCAGCCACAAATCTCAAACTGTCCATGAGCCTGGCCACCTCTCTCCCTCGCTCTCTCAGTTCAATTCAAAATACATTTTATTAGCATGACCACATTAAATCAGTTTCGCCAAAGCATTGACATGCATCTCTCCCTCTCTCCCTCTCTCTCAGATCCTGTGGAAGGTGGAGAGGGAGGGCGAGAGGCTGGAGCGTCCGCTGGACTGTCCCCAGGAGCTGTATGCCGTGATGCGTCAGTGCTGGGCCTGCAACCCCCAGGAGCGGCCCACCTTCAGCTCTCTAACCGCCATGGTGGGCGAGGTACAGACTGCCCTCCTCCGCCTCACTCCCTCACCTGCATGTCCCTGAGGCTGTGTGTGTGTCTGAGTGTGTGTGTGTGTTTGGGGTATTAATAGGCAGTGTGTGTGTGTTGTGGGTATTAACAGGCAGCGTATTTTCCAGGCCCAGCCCATGGAAGTCCGCGCTCTCAGAGACTTCAACAGCCCCCGCAAACTTACCCTGCAGATCAATGATATCATCACTGTCATCAACCATGGGTGAGAGAGGGCAGGGGCTGTCACTGTATTACTTGCCTCATGTTATATCTGTCTCTTGAGAGAGAGGGAAAGAGAGACAGAGAGGGAGGGGGAAGGAGAGAAGGAGAGAGAGGGAGGGAGGGAATGGGAAGGAGAGGGAGGATCAAGGTCACTCCTGCTGACTTGCTGTGTCACTCCTGTGTCGTTTCCGTGTGTCCCTGGCAGGATGGACCTGGTGGAATGGCGAGGACAGAACCAGCAGACTCTCAGCGTGGGCTGGTTTCCTCCCGGCCTGGTGGCCTCTGTGGCCCCCGGAACCTCCTCAGGCTCAGCCCAGGGCTCAGCCATCATCAGCGCCCCCCTGAGGAACAGCCTGGTGCATGCGGGCCACGGGGACACACACCCCGAGCGCAGCTGGGGCACCCCCGACCGGCTGGAGGAGTGAGTGTGTCTGTAACGCACTGACGTTGTGCTGTCCCAACACTGAGCTACACTGTCACTGTGCTACACTCTCCCAGCACTGTGCTATACTGTCACTGTGTTACACTATCCCAGCACTGTGCTACACTGTCACTGTGCTACACTGTCACTGTGCTACACTGTCCCAGCACTGTGCTATACTGTCACTGTGTTACACTATCCCAGCACTGTGCTATACTGTCACTGTGTTACACTATCCCAGCACTGTGCTACACTGTCACTGTGCTACACTGTCCCAGAAATGAGCTACACTGTCACTGAGCTACACTGTCACTGTGCTACACTCTCCCAGCACTGTGCTATACTGTCACTGTGTTACACTATCCCAGCATTGTGCTACACTGTCACTGTGCTACACTGTCCCAGAAATGAGCTACACTGTCACTGAGCTACACTGTCACTGTGCTACACTCTCCCAGCACTGTGCTATACTGTCACTGTGTTACACTGTCCCAGAAATGAGTTACACTGTCACTGAGCTACACTGTCACTGTGCTACACTGTCCCAGCACTGTGCTATACTGTCACTGTGTTACACTATCCCAGCACTGTGCTACACTGTCACTGTGCTACACTGTCCCAGAAATGAGCTACACTGTCACTGAGCTACACTCTCCCAGCACTGTGCTATACTGTCACTGTGCTACACTCTCCCAGCACTGTGCTATACTGTCACTGTGTTACACTATCCCAGCACTGTGCTACACTGTCACTGTGCTACACTGTCCCAGAAATGAGCTACACTGTCACTGAGCTACACTGTCACTGTGCTACACTCTCCCAGCACTGTGCTATACTGTCACTGTGTTACACTATCCCAGCACTGTGCTACACTGTCACTGTGCTACACTGTCCCAGAAATGAGCTACACTGTCACTGAGCTACACTGTCACTGTGCTACACTCTCCCAGCACTGTGCTATACTGTCACTGTGTTACACTATCCCAGCACTGTGCTACACTGTCACTGTGCTACACTGTCCCAGAAATGAGTTACACTGTCACTGAGCTACACTGTCACTGTGCTACACTGTCCCAGCACTGTGCTATACTGTCACTGTGTTACACTATCCCAGCACTGTGCTATACTGTCACTGTTACACTATCCCAGCACTGTGCTATACTGTCACTGTGTTACACTATCCCAGCACTGTGCTACACTGTCACTGTGCTACACTGTCCCAGAAATGAGTTACACTGTCACTGAGCTACACTGTCACTGTGCTACACTGTCCCAGAAATGAGTTACACTGTCACTGAGCTACACTGTCACTGTGCTACACTGTCCCAGCACTGTGCTATACTGTCACTGTGTTACACTATCCCAGCACTGTGCTACACTGTCACTGTGCTACACTGTCCCAGAAATGAGCTACACTGTCACTGAGCTACACTGTCACTGTGCTACACTCTCCCAGCACTGTGCTATACTGTCACTGTGTTACACTATCCCAGCACTGTGCTATACTGTCACTGTGTTACACTATCCCAGCATTGTGCTACACTGTCACTGTGCTACACTGTCCCAGAAATGAGCTACACTGTCACTGTGCTACACTGTCACTGTGCTACACTCTCCCAGCACTGTGCTATACTGTCACTGTGTTACACTATCCCAGCACTGTGCTATACTGTCACTGTGCTACACTGTCCCAGCACTGTGCTATACTGTCACTGTGTTACACTATCCCAGCACTGTGCTACACTGTCCCAGCACTGAGCTACACTGAAACTGAGCTACACTGTCCCAGCACTGAGCTACACTGCCACTGAGTTACACTGTCTCTGTGGTACACTCTCCCTGCTCTATTGCTGTGATGCATTCCTAAGCATGTGAGCGTGTCTGTCTGTGTATCCGTGTTTGTCTATGTGTCTATATGTACGTACGTGTGTGTGTACATGTGCTTGTGTGTGTCTCGTAGAGCAGTGTGGGGTGGGCAGTGTCAGTCTCGGGCAGGGCGCAGGGGGCGGGATACCGCCTCCCAACTGGCCACCACAATTCACAGGCCTGTTGTTTTGCTGTACAGGAACTACGGCAGGCAGGCGGGGACCAAAAAGGACCGGGAGAGGGAACCATCTAACCTGCAGCGAATGGCAGGTGAGGGAGCCGCTGAGTTCTAAGGGCACAGACATTCTAGAACATTCCTCTCGTTGACTTGAAATTCCTTCCACTGTAGCCTCTCTCTTTCTGTCTCCCCCTCTCTCTGAATTAGATTCCTCTATCCAGGGTGACGCATGACCTCACAGACACTAATATATAGTATGGTACATGTGTCTCTTTCTTTCTCTCCTCCAGGCTTGTCCCTGAGTCTGGAGTCAGTCCTGAACACGTCTCGGGGGAGGCCCCAGGGGAGAGCACGTCCCACCGAGCCCCGCCGCCCCACCGCCACCGCCGCCGCTGCCAACCCCTGCCCCCCGCCTCCTTCCACGGACATGCGCCGGCTGAGTGACGCCGCCCCACCCCGCCCGCCTCCCCCCAACAACGTCCGGCGGGTCAAACCATCCCCGGCCCAGAGTCGAGACCGGCGGCCCGCACTCAACCAGGTCCCAGGCTTGTGGGCGGGTTCTGCCGAGGGGGGGGGGTCCGGGATTAATCTGACCAAGATGGCCAACCTGGCACGGTCCAACCCCCAGCTGGACGAGCCGGCAAAGAGATACCCGGCCGCAATGAACAATCGCGGATCCGTCATCGCCCAGGTGAGTGTGTGGGTGTGGGTGGGTGTGGGTGGGTGTGGGTGTGTATGTGTATGCGTCTACATTGCACTGAATTGTTATTTATAGCGCTGGGGGGCGGAGTTGTTGAGGAATGGAGGGCGAATCATGCTCTGTGATTGGTCTGTAATCAGCACGCCCACTGCTCTGTGATTGGCCAGGTCCAGGAAGCGGTGCACGGGGTGACCATTGAGGAGTGCCGGGATGCCCTGTGCATGCATGACTGGAATCCCGTCCGAGCCGTGCAGTACCTCAAGGTGCCCGTGTCTGTCCGTCTGTCCGTCTGCGTCTGTCTATCTGTGTGTACATTGGGGGAAAAAAAGTATTTGATCCCCTGCTGATTTTGTACGTTTGCCCACTGACAAAGAAATGATCAGTCTATAATTTTAATGGTAGGTGTATTTTAACAGTGAGAGACATAATAACAGCAAAATAATCCAGAAAAACGCATTTCAAAAAAGTTATAAATTGATTTGCATGTTAATGAGGGAAATAAGTATTTGACCCCTTCGACTTAGTACTTGGTGGCAAAACCCTTGTTGGCAATCACAGAGGTCAGACGTTTCTTGTAGTTGGCCACCAGGTTTGCACACATCTCAGGAGGGATTTTGTCCCACTCCTCTTTGCAGATCCTCTCCAAGTCATTAAGGTTTCGAGGCTGACGTTTGGCAACTCGAACCTTCAGATCCCTCCACAGATTTTCTATGGGATTAAGGTCTGGAGACTGGCTAGGCCACTCCAGGACCTGAATGTGCTTCTTCTTGAGCCACTCCTTTGTTGCCTTGGCTGTGTGTTTTGGGTCATTGTCATGCTGGAATACCCATCCACGACCCATTTTCAATGCCCTGGCTGAGGGAAGGAGGTTCTCACCCAAGATTTGACGGTACATGGCCCCGTCCATCGTCCCTTTGATGCGGTGCAGTTGTCCTGTCCCCTTAGCAGAAAAACACCACCAAAGCATAATGTTTCCACCTCCATGTTTGACGGTGGGGATGGTGTTCTTGGGGTCATTCCTCCTCCTCCAAACGGCGAGTTGAGTTGATGCCAAAGAGCTCGATTTTGGTCTCATCTGACCACAACACTTTCACCCAGTTCTCCTCTGAATCATTCAGATGTTCATTGGCAAACTTCAGACGGGCCTGTACATGTGCTTTCTTGACCAGGGGGACCTTGTGGGCGCTGCAGGATTTCAGTCCTTCACGGCGTAGTGTGTTACCAATTGTTTTCTTGGTGACTATGGTCCCAGCTGCCTTGAGATCATTAACAAGATCCTCCCGTGTAGTTCTGGGCTGATTCCTCACCGTTCTCATGATCATTGAAACTCCACAAGGTGAGATCTTGCATGGAGCCCCAGACCGAGGGAGACTGACAGTTATTTGTGTTTCTTCCATTTGCGAATAATCGCACCAACTGTTGTCACCTTCTCACCAAGCTGCTTGGCGATGGTCTTGTAGCCCATTCCAGCCTTGTGTAGGTCTACAATCTTGTCCCTGACATCCTTGGACAGCTCTTTGGTCTTGGCCATGGTGGAGAGTTTGGAATCTGATTGATTGATTGCTTCTGTGGACAGGTGTCTTTTATACAGGTAACGAGCTGAGATTAGGAGAGTCCCTTTAAGAGAGTGCTCCTAATCTCAGCTCGTTACCTGTATAAAAGACACCTGGGAGCCAGAAATCTTGCTGATTGATAGGGGATCAAATACTTATTTCCCTCATTAACATGCAAATCAATTTATAACTTTTTTGAAATGCGTTTTTCTGGATTTTTTTGTTGTTATTCTGTCTCTCACTGTTAATACACCTACCATTAAAATTATAGACTGATCATTTCTTTGTCAGTGGGCAAACGTACAAAATCAGCAGGGGATCAAATACTTTTTTCCCTCACTGTATCTGTGTGCGTCTGTCTGTCTGTCTGTCTGTCTGTGTGGGTCTGTCTGTCTGTGTGCGTCTGTCTGTCTCTGTCTATCTGTGTGTGTATCTGTGTGCGTCTGTCCTATAGCACGCCAAATGGTCATTTCGAGATCTCTCTAATGACAGTTTGTCTTGCTTACTGACACGCACACGCACACACAACTTTCATCATCACAATCTCACAAGATCTCTCTCTCTTTCTTTCCCCTTCCTCCCTCTCCACCCCCTCCCTGCCCTCTCACTCTCTCTCTCTCTCTCTCCCACTCTCTCAGACAGAGCACCTGTACTTCATGAGCCGGCGCTCCAGAGAAGACTGCCAGCGCATCCTGAACAAATACCACTGGGACCTGCAGGCCGCCAGCCGCTACATGCTGCGAGACAGA
Source organism: Amia ocellicauda (assembly GCF_036373705.1). Lineage (NCBI taxonomy): Eukaryota > Metazoa > Chordata > Actinopteri > Amiiformes > Amiidae > Amia > Amia ocellicauda. The sequence continues at coordinate 4,011,873 of NC_089863.1, forward strand.
CAGGGCCTGTGAGAGAGAGAGAAAGAGGGGGGTGGGGGGTTGGAGAGTAGGCAGGCAAGCGAAGGAGAGAGAGGACATTTGTTAGGGTTTAAAGTGATTAGTTCAATTACAGTCCTAATGGAGTCCTGGAGAACAGGGCTGGGGGGGAGGTGGGCATCAGTTCCTGGCCTGGCTCGTACAATTGGTCCGTTCCTACGGCCACAGAGGTGCAGCCAGCCAATGAGAGCAGAGCACATAGGATAGGACGTCCCCGCAGGAGAAGGGGCAGGGAGGGTGTCGGAGTATTATATACTCTGTTTTAGGTATTTATTTTATAAAAGCTGTTTTATTAATAACTTTTATTAGTATTATTCATTGCATATCCTTTTCACTGAATTAATTTTTTTAAGTCTAAGTTGACTGTAAATACAGAATGTGTGTCAGAATCTATACAGAATCTGTGTCTTCCCAGTAAAATGTGTTATTAAACTGGTGGTCTGCAGGGAGGGGTCATGTGATTCACTTCTAAATAAAGAAATGAAGTATATTTGTCTGTAGTGGGTTTACTGTATACAGATACACTGCCTGACTAGGTGGGGACCCTCCAGGGAGAGGGAAGCACAGAGAGCGAGAGAGTGAGAGAGATGGGTGGGGCCGGCTCTGCTTTTATTCACCGTCTCCTCTACAGTGGAAGCAAGTCAGCAAGTCACCACCAGGGGGAGCCTATGTGTAATATTCATGACCCCCCCCCCACAAAGAAAACAACAAAAACAGAAATAAAGACATCGTGGAATCAATGCTGCGGTTCCTCCGAGGGAAGGCAGGGCTGTGGCAACAGTCAGATTTTCCAATAGATTCCAACTGTTCTGCGTTGACTTCTGCAATTCTCTCCAACACATATTCCCCTCTCTCTCTCTCGATCTCTCTCACACACACAAACATTCCCCTCTCCCTCCCTCCCACAACCATACACTCCCTTCTCCCTCCTGCTCGCTCTCTCACATCCTAATATGCTCTGAATTGCATCTTGGGAGGGCCGTGCTCACACAGGGTCAGAGCAGCGGTGGAGGGACTCGGAGAGACGGACACCAGCCAAGCCCTCACTTAATTGAACCTTTAATTGAACTAATACTTTCCTAAATCAGCCTTTTAAAGAGTAGAGAGTTGAGTTTAGAATTGGTTCTGTTCTTTAGTTCTTTATAAGACTCTTTTAGTACACAATTTAAAAAGTCAAATCTGAGCAGATCGTTACTTCAATTAAGTAATTGAGAGCTCAGTGGGAACCAAAAAACAGCAAGGTAAGGGCTGCTCCAGGACCGGGGTTGGGGACCCGTGCTCAGACGGACACCTGTACGAACTCTCCCTCTGGGAACAGAGCGAAACAAACCAACCCAGAGATGCGTAAAAGATTGTTTATTGTTGTGAACAGATAATTAACAAAATGCAGACTGACCGAAACAAACGAACAACAGCTAACGAAAGCAAAAAACAGACAAGAGAATTGAACACAGACTAACAGCAGCTCAAACAGGACGTATCGACGACACACCTGTAGCTGTAGAGGCACAAGCGAGAACAACAACTTGTAGTGTACATTAATTCTACATTAAAACGTTTCTTTCTATACCTACGTCTGCATACATGTTTTAGGATTATAATTTCTCTCTCCTATATGGCGTCCATGCCGGTGTGTTCGATGCTGTCCGGTGGTCCTACCCGCTTCTGCCAAGTGGATTCCTGCATAGTGGTCTTGGCTTCTTTTTTTTTTTTGGCATTCGCTGCGACTCTCCCTCCCTGGCGGTTGTTTTGTTTGGTCCTCACTCGGAAGAACAGAGCGAAACTGGGAGCTCTGCCACCGGGGGGATGACAGAGCACACCAACTGAATAACGTGTGGGGGGGTTAACGTAAGAGAGAATCTATTGAACAAAGTCACGTGTGAAAAGAAGAGGCATCTCGGGGAGGTGGGGGGTATCTCGGTGGTTCGCCCTGGATTTGGCAGCGGTCAGGAGAGAGAGATGGAGGGAGCAGGGGGAGGCCGTGGGAAGAGCTACAGAAAAGACAGGGGGCGCTTTGTTCTCTCCATCATCTGGCAGATCCTGACTAGTCTGAGGTTTTGATCAGGGCAGTGTAGGGGAGGGTGGAGGAGGCCTTTAAGGCAATACGATGGCTGCTGGAGGAGTGGAGTGATAGCAGAGTGGGGAGGAAGATAGAGAGAGAAAGAGAGGGGGGAGAGGGAGGGCAGGAGACGTGTTCTTGTCTGCTTGGGGATTGGGGGGACAGGACTGGGGTTCTCCTGCAGCTCTCTCTCCCCGCATTCCTTCCTCTCTCTCTCCCCCTCTCTCTCTCTCCTTGATTCTCTCGCTCTCCAGCTCAGGAGAAGACAGTGCTGCGCTGGTTCGTGTCCCCGACTTTCTCAAAGAACATGAAGTCCTGGAGAGAGAGAGAGAAGGAGGGAGGGTAGGATACAGGAAGATCAGTCCAAGGCCCACAATAAACAAAAACAGTGTTGCAGTGTGCGTGTCCCCAGGCCCCCGCGCCGCACTCACGATGAGGAAGCAGGCCCCCATGAGCACGGCCTTCATCTTGACGTCCAAGTCCATGGGGAACTGAATGCCGAAGTTGTCGGTGTCCGTGAAGACCTCCTTGAGCAGCCCGCTCCACTGCTTACTGATGCGGCCGATGGACGCGTCCCCGTCACGGCCCTTCAGCTGAGAGAGAGAGGGAGGGAGAAAGTGAGGGAAGAGTGAAAGAATCATTTCTGGGTGATCCGCCCCCTCTCCGCACTCCTCCCCCTCCCACCTCGAAGTTGACGTCCCCGCAGCAGTTGCAGGCGAAGCAGGGCCCCTGCAGCCGCAGCAGCGTCTCCTTGTTGGCGTTCTGGATGGAGAACTTGGGCAGGAAGGGGTGCCAGTCCTGCTGCACGTAGCCAATCGTGGTGCCGGGGGGGGCCTGCACCTCCATCTGGGACACAGAGAGAGAGACACATACAGAGAAAGAGTCATTTTGAGTCAGACTTGCCACACTTCCCTCTCCCTCTCCCTCTCCCTCCCGCTCCTTCCTGCTCCCTCTCTCCCACCCGCTCATGCCGTACCTCTTGCAGGCAGCAGGGGCACCAGCAGGTGGCGCAGCGGAAGGGGCGCACCAGGCGGATGACCTCACGGTCGGTTATGTCCTTGATCTTCATGTCAAAGCTGCGCAGCGAGCCGCAGCAGTTGCGGGTGCAGCAGTCGTTCTTCTCCTTGGCCTTGTAGATCTTCTGGCCCAGGCTGTTCTTGATCTCGTACTGGTTGTTGGTCTCAAAGCCAATGAAGACTGGAGGGAGAAGGGGAGAAAGAGAGAGAGAGAGGTCAGAGACGCCTCCTTCCCCAGATGTGCAGCTCAGCCCCCGAAGCACAAAGAGCGCGCTGTGATCGCAGCAGAGTTCGGCTCAGCCTGCCACCGGGCCGGAGGACAACCCAAACACATCTCCTCACCCCCAACGACAACAACAACACAAACACGTCTCCTCACCACAACACAGTCTGTAGAGCTGCTTAACGTCTTACTGTTATTGATTCTGTTCTCTTGACTGTGTCTGTAAAGACTTTGGCAACAATTGCGTAAACTTGTCATGTCAATAAAGCTCATTTTGAATTTGAAGAGAGAGAGAGTCAGTCAACTGTCTGAGAAAGACACACAACTAATACAAATATGACATGACAGGACCCTGACCCAGGCACTTACCTTCCAGAAGCTCCACTTTCTGGTGGATGAGAATCTGATCGATCTGAGGAGGAAGCACAGACGCCCAGTCAGCAAAACGGCCCACCGGCCACTTCATCGGAGACACGAGACATGAGACACGACACAAGGAGACCTTACCTGGGCGAGATACTCCAGGCCTGGAGGGACCCCAACGGGCGACACGGGGGTGTACCCCGCCCCCGAGCGCCCTCCCTCGTACTCAGGCACGGAGGCGGCAGGCGGGCCGGGGCTGACCGCACCAGGCTGGTAGATCACGGGGCCCTGCTGCATGGGGGGACCCTGCGGCATCGGGGGGCCCGGGTGCATGGGGGGGCCCTGCGGCATAGGGGGTCCGCCGGGGGCAGGTTGGTACCCCATGGCGAAGCCGGGGGGGGGGGCGGCCTGGCTGGGGTCTCCGTAGCCCCCCTGCGGGACGGGGTAGGGGGGCATGGCGTAGCCCCCCTGCTGGGGCATGGGGTAAGGGGGCTGGTGTGGAGACGGGTAGCCTGGAGAGCCGGAGAGAGAGAGACCAGGCAGAGAGATTAAAACACCTAATACACACACAGAGATGTAAATCAGTGACAGGCTTGATTCACGTGCATGTTAACACTTCTTTTTTCCCTCTTTTCCTTTGTCCACCCCCTCCTCGGCTCCCGCTCCTCATTCACATGAGCTGGTCTAACCGGTCCGGCCAGATTTTCAGCAACAGGTATATTCCACCTGGTTACAAACGCGCGCGCGCGCACGCACACACACACACACACACACACACACACACACACACACACACACACACACACACACACACACACACACACACACTACCGTCAGTGTCACTGTAATGCAGTCTGTATAGAAATATTATATTTTGCATGGTTTATTGATATACAACTCCTGACATATGCGTGACAATAGTTACCATTACATACATCACCAACCTGTTGGTTCATCAGTAACACTCAAACCTCCGCCATTTCTAACGACCTGGTCTGTTTTTCGTTACGGTCACAAGTTCTCGTTCAAAGGAGGCTTAACCTTGTTGTGTTGTGGTCAAAACGCACAAATGCGCCTCTGCTCTGCTGGTTATGTCAGTTAGTAGCGTACTGCGTCGACAATGCAAAGACGTGACGCTTCATTTTCATTTTCCAGCATTTGTTTTCCTGCTCCTTTCACAAAGACCCGTTGCCAAAAAATTACTGGCATTTAGACTGGGACCCGAGGTGGAAAATTGCTGGTGTCAAAATGCAGGCAATAACAAGACAGAGAGACACGCACAGAGACAAACAGAGAGAGAGAGAGACACACACACACACACACGCAGACACAGCAGAAGACTGGGCCAGACCAATTGTTTCCTGGGAGTTACCGACAGCCACAGAGGAGACAGGCAAGCTGCCCCCACCCTGACGCCCACTGGCATCATGGGAAAAAATAGAAAGAAAGAAAGAGAGATACACATATACACACCCATGGGAGTAGTCATACATCAATAATACAAGAAAATGCATCAACACACACAAAGACCCAGGCGCACACAATGCACACACACTGGAACAAACGGGCTGATCCAAAGGGGGGGGGCCAGGGCACAGTCACACATAGAGGGACCCAGGTGAAACAAACAAAACACAGCAGACACAGAGGTCCACACACTTGGATAGCAGATATAGCGCCTTTCGCGGCAGTGGTCTCGAGGCCCCCCCTCACCTGGTGCGGACATGTTGCAAGAGAGAAAATCGGCGTCCCTCCTCTCTCTCTCTCTCTCTCTCTCGCTCTGTCGCTCAGGAGGGGTTGCTATGAGATGGGAGGGGGTAAGGGAGGGAAGGAGGAGAGAGAGGGAGAGATTATATTAGGGTGTGTGTCATTGTGTGTTTATTATTAATATCGAAGTGCATAAATATGTAACATTTGTGTTGCTTCAATGCTTTGTCAACAGGGAGAGAGAGACAGCACGGACACAGACACTCACACTCACACTGTGGAAAACTGTACGTCGGCAGACCACAACCGGGCCACACATTCTCAAAATGACCATTGCTAGAAAACTACATTTCCCAGGAAGCATCTGGGTCCTTTATTTCCACCGTGACCTCGGCCCTGACCCCGACTGCTGGCATTTTGTTTATCGTCTGGCCGAGGAACCAACGGTGTGCGACGAACTCCGGACTGACTTTGGACAACGAGACTTCGGCCTGGGAAACAAGTTACCACGTCTGGTTGAATGTGACCATACGAGCACGCGAGGGAGCCTCTTCGCCACGTGTGGTGGAGACTGCGGGCATCTGGATGCCACGGAGCGGCAGGAACCGTATCACGGAGGATCGCGAGGCAGGAAGCGTGACTCTGTGGCACGACAGCAGGAGGCAACACGAGAACAACGGGAAGTGATGGGGGCGCCACAGGACGCTGGCTGGTGCTGGTTGTGCCATCTGTGCCACAGGACGCAATATTCTCCATAACTAGGACTTCACCAGCATCGTGTCCGCACTCCATCCCCCCTGGACTCGGAGGCACGCTTTGTATTTGATATTAAATTGTACTACCGCACAACTGTAATGCTTAAATTGAATCCTGTATTGATTGATATTACCGCACATCTGTAATGCTGTGAGCCACCCTGGGTAAGGGCATCTGCCAATAAACCAATATTCATCATACGTTGTTGATTCCACAGCTCACTCAGGGAGTCTCAATTGTTCTCCTGGGATAATTACATTTATCAACATACTTTCCGCTCGTTAACGGCAATCTCTAATCGCAACCGGGGACCCTGAGCTTCGGCACATGGGGTCAAAGTCAGCCGCTGCTGAGAAATTACTTTTACAACGCTGAGGACACAGGGAAGAGGGCGCTTAAGCCATGGAGAATGAGACGCTAGGGTTGTTGCACAGGGTGAGCTCCGCAGACCTGCTGCAGAGTCCAGGGCAAGGGGAAGGAAACTGCCAGGCTTCCTGTGCTGTGCGGCGGTTAAATGCGTCCCCCTGTCACTTCCCCTCACTCAACTTTGAGGGTTTGATTCGAAAAACAAGGGACAGTTTGTGCGCTGGGGTTTGACACCACTGAACTGTCAAAAAAAGGAAATGAATAGTGAGAAAAGATGGGGGAGAAATAGGGGAAGAGTGAGAGAGGGTGTGAGAGAGAGAGAGAGAGAGCATACACACTGGTGGAGGTCAGGTCAAGAATGAAATCTCTCGCCGTGTAATTGTTGCACATTTGCATAGTCAAAACCGGCACACAACCGCACACTCCTCCCAGACCGGGGGGAGTTTTACTGGGCGAACCAAACCAAGTCCCAGAACAAAGAACACAATCAAAATAATTGTGCAGAATCTCTACAACAAACTCTGTACAGGAGTGTCTCTGTAGGGTGTGTGGAAACACCAAGGACAGCGGGGACCGAGTAGGGAAATGGAAGTAAAACATAATAAAGTTTAAAACGAGAGGAGGCCATTCGCCCCATCGTGCTCGTTTGGTGTCCATTAATAACTAAGTGATCAAGGATCCTATCCAGTCTGTTTTTAAATGTTCCCAAATTTTCAGCTTCAACCACATCGCTGGGGAGTTTGTTCAGATTGTGACGCCTCTCTGTGTGAAGAAGTGTCTCCTGTTTTCTGCCTTGAATGCCTTGAAGCCCAATTTCCATTTGTGTCCCGGGTGCGAGTGTCCCTGCTGATCTGGAAAAGCTCCTCTGGTTGATTTGGTCGATGCCTTTCATGATTTTGAAGACTTGGATCAAGTCCCCACGTAGTCTCCTCTGTTCCAGGGTGAAGAGGTTCAGGTCCTCAGTCTCTCAGTAGGACATTCCCTTCAGACCTGGAATAAGTCTGGTTGCTCTCCTCTGAACTGCCTCTAGAGCAGCGATATCTTTCTTGAAGTGTGGAGCCCAGAACTGTCCACAGTATCCAGATGAGCTCTAACTAGTGCATTGTACAGTCTGAACATCACTGCCCTTGTGCTCAATTCTACACTTTTGACAATATACCCTAACATCCTGTTTGCCTTTTTTATTGCTTCCCCATATTGTTTGGATGGGTTACAAAAAGTATATAGGCCTATATTACCAAAAAAAAGGATGTTACGAAAAAGGATACATGACAAAATGATTCAGGTGACTTTATGAGGCAGTTGCATGTTTTATGGTGGAGGGATTGCACTCGGCGCAGGGACACGGGCTGAACACACAGCGATAAGCCTCAGATATGCACAAGAATAATAACAAAATACACAACAATGCGACCAAAGTTCAGGCTTTTGTTGAAAAGTGTTTTTTGCGTTGTCTGTGGGGGTTTTTTTGTCTTGGTTTTTTTTGGTAAGAGAAGGGAGTGTTTGGAATTCGAGGGTGTGGTTCCGGCCAGCTCAGAGGGCCCGGCCCCGGGTTAGTCATCCTACCTGCCGCTCCAGCAAGAGACAATTGAGACGCATTCCTGCCGCTGCACCGATCACCGGAGGTCAGACTCTGGCTTCCTACTGGGTGGCAGCAATTAAAAAGGAACAAAAAAAGCAACGGCACGCTTGGAATTACATTTCAAACCCGGGCAACCAACAAAGTCCCTTCTGTCCTCATTACTGTAGTTTCATGGAGGACTTACATTTATTTCAAGAAACGATCATAAATAACCCAAATAACCGTCTTTAATTACACCAGTTAAAGCACGATAGCTTTATCTCGCAGCGGCCACAGAATTATTGGCATGTCTAATAATTAACAGACACTGTGCACAGTAAAGAAAACTGTGCTGCGTTTTTGATCGATAAAAGAGGAAATGGAGGCTTGTGACCGGTGCTGGACAAACCGACCGCGGCGCTGCGCTGGGGTCACGCACAGAACCGTAAACTCCGACAGAGGAAGGGGGCTGGAGATTTAAATACACGAGCAATGAAATGTAAACTGTGAATTGAAGACAGTTAAGGGTTCACAGTTAACAGACGGCACCGCTATTCTAATCGTTAGTGAGGGGACAGTGGTGGGAAAAAATAACGGCACGTTTACCTTGTTGTGGATTCCGTCGCGGAGAAGAAAGGCGCGAAACTAACGGCCCTGTCCAACCGCTTCAAAACACTTGCGTCAAAATCATAGAAACAGACGGTTATTGGGCTGCCGTACCTTGTATACTGAAACAAAACTGGACGGCCTCAATTTGGACATGAGTACATCGTGTGTCTGATGCGATTACACGATTTTCATCTCTTATTTTGTGAATATTCCCCCTCGTTCTAACGGGTCACTCGGTCACTCCCAGGCTGGCTGGCTGGATTGGGCCTGAACAGGGGTCAGACAAACACACGCTAAGGGCACGGCAACAAACTCGCTCTTTGGACAGGTAGTCTGGGATAAAAGACAGGCTGCTTTAACCGGTTATTATTGGCTGTAACTGTAATATAAAAGCAGCCATACATAGAACCCAATATTGCTCGTTAAACTAATTAGTCATAACTGAGACACTGTAGTGTACCGAATTGTGTGGCGAAAACCACTACAATAATAATACAGGACTAAAACTAGAGTGATTAAATGTACATTAAAATAAAATACATACAGGCCTGTATATTCTATTCGCACTGGACAAGTGCGTCTGCTAATAAATAATAATAATAATAATAATATTATTATTATACGAGACTAATTGTCCAACTGGGATGAGCTTCATATCAGATATGTAATCTTTGAAGGACACATCCATCTTTCTATCTTTTCTAGAGAAATTACAGCTGGCTGTGGTTTGATCCATTACAGTGACCACCGAGGAGGAGGGAGGGCTCATTGCCTTGATGGGATGGGATGGGATGGAGGGGCGGCCATGTCGATACAAGACAACAAGCTCCTCTCTAAACACCATTTCCGCAGCACCAAGTTTTACACTGTGGTCTAAACCAGCCACGGTACTGGCCAAGGATGTGCAGAGGGCTGCTAGTGTACTGTTGTTGTTATTATTAATAATACTGATACTAATAAAGTGCATCCATTTCTAGTGATGGGTTGGTTTCTGACTTTAATCGGAGCAATAATAATGCAACAGAAAGCCAGTCCACAGGTCCTGTCATTTGTCTATTACGTACATAAACAGGGCTTAAGTAAAGTTAGGTAAGGGTAAGGCACAGGTTTTAAGTTTTAAAAGGTATGTAAAATGCTATATCAAATACATGGTCGGCAAAGGGAAAAGTGCCAAATGTCTCCGTTATTGAAGTTACAGGGTTGTATTATGTGTACGCACTTGCACACACATGTAAACATGTATAGGTACGCGAAATACACACGGGATACAGTGTTTTAGAAATCACTGTCTGTATCCAGTGGGTGGTGGAAAAAACACACACACATTATATATATATATATATATATATATATATATATATATATATATATATAATCTTTTGTGATGATTCGGAGCCACTCCTTCTTCGGTGTAATTAGATTCGAGTACAGACCCAGCTTTTGTTTGTCCACAAACACAAACACACACACGCACACATTATAATATATATATATATATATATATATATATACACACACACACACACACACACACTGTCTCTCCAGCAGCCCCCTCCCTCGATGCGACTTCATGCGTGTTTTCTGCAGCGCAGTCCCGCGGCTCCAACTTCTGCACGGATGTTGCGGGGCTGCACTTCTCGAAAGAGGCGCACAGGGGTTTCGCTTCCCGCAACCGCTCAGCTCAGCTCAGCTCACCCCATCCTCCCTGCCTCCCTCCTTCCCTCCTTCCTTCCCTCCTTCCTTTCCCGCACAAACACAACCCGGACCCGCGCGCTGCCCCGCACAGCTCGCGCTCTTACCTGCAGGCGCGCTCGGCTCGGCTCGGCTCGGCTCGGCTCGGTTCGGCTCTCGATCTCTCTTCACGAACAACGAGGACGGACGGGTGGGTTTCAGCCTCCGAGAGGAAACTCGCCCCTTCTCCCTCTGACTCCGAGCTGCGCTGCTTTCCTTTTTTCTTTTCTTATTTCTTTCTCTGCTTTCTTTTCCTCTTTAGTGTGACCGCCTCTTGGGCGTCCTCCTCCGCCCCCTCCAGTTTGACGTGATGCCTGTCACACGGTTTTAATTTTCCGATTGCAGCAACAGGCGCGCTGCCCTGGTGTTGTGTGCACAGATCCCGCTATTAGCACATTGTTGCGCGGATGCCGCACTTGCGTCGTGTTGCTGCGCCTTCACGTTCACAATGGGAGTGCGCTGCTCAGCATCTCCACCGGATCTGTATTTTAATTTGCATTTGCGACAGATGACAAACTGCAGATGTGATGCAAAACGAAAAAGAACTGCTGCTGCACAAAATGGCCTTCCACTCAGTTTGCGGCTGCGGTTCTGAGGACTTTGACGTCCCACCCCACGCATCGCAACCGAACTTCTCACACCTAAAACTATGTGCGACGTGTCCTCTGCAAGCACGATATCACGACACACACGTGTGCATTGATATTGGAGGTGCTTTAATTGAAATAAGCAGCGGGTGGGCGCACACGCATGTGCAACACTACATACAACAACACTACACACTTCTTAGTGTGTTTAAGACGCTTCTGCTATTTCTCTGCCGTGGTTTCCGCCCACGGGTGCATTTTGAGTTCACTTCCACTTTCTGCGCCGAGGGGTCTGCGTGGAGAGCTGTCACCGCACGGACCCCACAGCGCAAACCACACGTCCACCGCACAGGCTGCGTGTAAAAAGACCGCACATGCGTGGGAGTGGCAGTGCAAGGTTTAAACGCACACACCTCCCACCAGCTCCCACTCAGCTCAGCCAGCTGCGGGTCCGTGGTGAGCCCCGCTCCGCAAGGATACAGTGGATTAAAAGGATTCGTTTGATTAATAATACGTTTGATATTAAGGGTCTGAACGGAAACAGCCGAGCTGCGTGGAATTAAAAGTGACGCCACAGTCATGGTAGTGCCAGTAACGCAGTGCTTCCGCAAGGGGGCGCAGTTGGCGAGGCTTTTCCAGCCCAGGCGTGTGTTTGTCTCCGGTCTCCATCCAGGGCTTTGGCATGAATCCGGTTCTGGGGTTATCTTTCTCTTTGCACACAATCAGGGGTACAGTATCAGTGTAAATATCAGTATAAATATTGTATAAATATATATTGTCCTAGTTTTAGTTTACTCCTATCAGTGTATAGATTATGATGTTTTTATAAAAAAAAATACATTTATTTATAAAAACATAATAATCTGTACCCTGATAAGAGTAAACTACCACTGCTCATAGCGCCCAAGATTTACTGAATATGGAATTAACTCAGACTGACGATCTTTAGCGTATCAACCAGACTATCTATCTATCTGAAATGTTTAATTGTTAACATATCTTGTTGAGTTATAAGTTTATAATATGTTGATTTTTTTGTATGTGTCAATAAAGTTTATTTTAAAACCTAAACCTATAAAAACGTTGTGCGTTGTTGCATCACAAATCGTTATTATATCATCACCTTTAAGTATAGTGTCCTGTGGTGTGACGTCACAGTCCTGCGCTTTGAAATTTAAAATGGTGTAACAAATCCATTCACCCGAACTTTATTCTAGAAATGTGTGCAACATCAAGGCAATTGTTACAATACAAACTCTAATCATTGTTTTCTTTTAGGCAGGAAGAGTTTTTGGTAAAGAAATGTAATAGAGAGCCGTCTGCTAGCGAACAGTGACCACCGCCAGTAAACACGTCACACAACCACGTCACACAGTCACCTCACAGGGACTGGGTAACACCCGGAACAGGGGAAAGATTTACAAAGACGTCCAAAACAGAAAAATACTTATTCTGGGATTTCAGAAACGTGTTTTAATTTAAAATATTGTATCACATAGTGTAAATAATATTAATAATGAACTTTAATAATACTACTAACAACAACAACAACCATAATAATAATAATAATCTATACACATTTTCTACAATTTGTTAAACTGAACAGAATTTGTAGTAACAGTGGCAATAAGGTATAGTGCTACAGTAGTTTCACGCTGGGGCAGTTTTTGTGGAACTGGGAATAGACCCCAAAACTGGTGTCCCCCATGCCACAAGTTTGTTTTAGCTTGGGTTGTTAGCTTTCCAAGGGTTGCTTTCTAATACTGAAAAGAAAGTCCCCAGAACCATTTTAGGTCCAATTGATAGTGGAAAGGCTCCCCTTCTAAAGTAAGATAGTGTTATGCTGGGGAACTATTTGATTTCACACCCAAATTGTTGTCCCCTATGCCACAATTTAGTGTCTTAAATTGCATTGAGGGGTCCTCTGAGGGTAGTTTCAAGTATGAAAGTATGCAGAAGACCCCCCTGGCCACAAACTAGATCAGGATCTAGAACAGACCACTCCCATCAGGATAGAAAAGTTTCACCATACAATAAAGGTGATCACTCAGAATAACTGTAATTATTTGCAGCGACCCTTCCCTCTAACGGGACAAGTGGACCCAGGAAAATGCCCCCCACAGCATAACAGAGCCTCCGGACCTCCTCACTGTAGGGGTCCAGCAGTCAGGCCTGTCCCGTTCTCTTGGTGTCCCACACATGCACTCACCCACTTGTCCAGAATATGATGAAGGATGACTCATCTGACCAGATCACTTTTTCCCACATCTCTGTAGACCATTGTCTATGGTTTGTGCACCACTGAACCGTATGTGCATTTGTCTTTGTAATGAGGGCTTTATGCACTGCAGCCCTACTATAATATCCTATGTGTAGTTCTGGACAGACTGTTCTTGCTGACACAGTCTGATCACGTCCTGCATTGACACTCTCAGTCACCTGGGAAAGAGTCTCTCTTCTGTTTTTCCTTACATATCGCAGTAATGCACGAGCATCGCGGTCATCAAATGTGCGCTTTCCACCACAATGTCCAGGCCTATTGACTGATGTCTTTCCCATAGATCTAAATGCAGATGTAACTTTAGTCACTGTTCCTATTGAAACACTAGCCAGTTGAGCGTCTGTGTGACTGAAGCTCCTGATATTTGTGCCCCAATAATGACCCCTCTTTTAAAGTCCCTTAGATCCTTTCCTCTTGCCATCTTGATCCAAAATCGAGGTCAGCTGGGCCTGCTCAGCTTTTGTATACATGCCACAGAGCAGGATAGGATGTTAATTGCTTAATTGTATCATGCAGTACACCTGTCTGGGCGCATCTGCATTCCTTATGTTCCTCAACTCATTTATTCAGGTTTCTCTTTTAATTTGTCACCCTCTGTATATAAACCCGTTGATTTGCTGGGTTAATGTTGTCCGCTCTCTCAGGCACCGCTAGGGGGCAGCTGTGCGCGCATTTCAGTCCACAGCTGGACACTGCGACTAATTGAGTCCGGACCAGGACTGAGCACCAGGTCACCCGCAGCTACTCCATTTGTCTTGTTCGTGTCAATAGTATTGCTCCGCTGTTTGTGTTGCTGTCCTGATGCACGTTAGCCTCCTGTTAAAACATCTTCTCTTGGTTCCAATCAAAGTGGGAGGGTTGGCATCTAACACTGGTGGAGTGGGACCCATTCTTATATATTCATCTACTGACAGTCGCCGATATCATACACAAATAAAATAAGTCATTAAAACGTACTGTATTTCACAGACTATTAGAACAATCGGGGAAATAAATATTGCAGCGATCTTAGCGCATCACTAATATGATTGCATTTATTTGATCTTGTTGAACTATTTCTGTTTTAACCATTTCACCCTAAACAGTAATCACTCTTAACAGCACCTCCTGCCTGTCTGACCCTCACTTTTAAATTAAATTGAATATGCTCCTTGCTCAATATACACATTTTCTTTTTATTAGGAAAGGATCTAAAGCAATCAATACTAATAAAGTTCAGTCACAGCTACATGTATTTCTGCATCTCCACACAGTAGCAGATCACATTGTACTGACTGTAAATGTCCAGTGCCTCCAGATGTATTGATAGCCGATGCAATGTGACAAAACGTTGGTTTTAGCAAAGTGTAGTATTTTTAATGTTTAGTTGTTTATACATACATTTAATACACGTTTGCTAGATATCGCAAAAAACATTTCGGTCCAAAGTTTATTGGATTTGAATGTTTAGGGTATGAATAATTTGAAATACGTTTTTGAACAAATATGCAAATGTGTTATCCAATATTGAATGTCTGAAAATGGCACTGCTGTCATTCATTTGTGCAACACATACTGAATGTAAACTTGCATTTATGTCGAACAAAAAACGCTGTAGTCTATGAAGGGTGGGAATAATTCTGGAGGCATGTAATTAGTAGTATTACTATTCACTGCTATAAAGGTGATTGAAATGTAGGAAAGCACCTGAACACTTAAATAATAATAGAGTACCAAAAGTAAAATGATTGACAACAATTTACACCCCAGTTACACAATGACATGCAATAGCTTTACCATTTCACCAGGTATATTCCTTAAGTGAATTGTGAAGAGCCTGCTGTAATAATACGATCTGCTCAGTGTGATGTGCGCAAAACGCGCAGCTAAACACTGTGGGCTCCAGCTACAGACTCGATTACGCGCATGCGCCGATTAAGGGTCGCTAAATTGCATAGTGCATCTGAAGTGGCGAGGGCTCAGGTAAGAGAAATCATATTTACTGCAATGTTTCTCCACAGTTTTGACAAAAAAATGTGAACAATGGAAATGCGGCACGTGCCAATGCACACACACTTTTAAATGTGTTAAATTGAACACACTGTGTTTTAACACAATTATTATTATTATTATTATTATTATTATTATTATTATTATTATTTATTTCTTAGCAGACACCCTTGTCCAGGGCGACTTACAAAATATAAGAACAATACAAAGTGCAATTCAAGGCATAATACATTTTACAAATTCACAATTTACACAAGTGTATATGAGATATACAGAAAACAATATATAAGGTCTTACATCCTAGATTGTAAAAGCTGATAAGTGCAGACAAGATGTTGAGTCACAGTTAAGAGCTAAGGGAGAAGGAGCAACGGGGAAATCAAAATAAAGTAATAAAGTAATGCAAAGGCAAGAGTATGACAAAACGCTGTAGAAGTGCTATCTTACAGGAGAATGAGAGACTAAATTACAAGTACTGTCTGAAAAGATGTGTCTTGCACCGGAATGAGGTCAGGGACTCTGCTGTTTTGACTTCGGTGGGCAGGTCGTTCCACCACTTAGGGTTCAGGGATGAGAAGGAGCGGCTCTGGAGGAAGGGGAGTGGAGAGGAGGCAGAGTTAGTCTTCTGGCACTGGAGGAGCGCAGTGGTCTGGAGGGGATGTATGGAGAGACGAGGGTCTGAAGGTATCTTGGTGCGGTGTGGTTGAGACAGCGGTAGGTGAGGGTCAGTGTCTTGAACTGAATGCGTGCCGCTATCGGGAGCCAGTGGAGGGAGTGGAGCAGTGGAGTAGCGTGTGAATCGGGCAGAGAGACACCAGACGAGCCGCAGAGTTCTGGATGAGCTGGAGCGGCGGGTAGTGGATGCAGGCAGGCTGGCCGGGAGGGAGTTGCAGTAGTGCAGGCGGGAGAGGACCAGGGACTGGACGAGCAGCTGAGTCGGTGAGGAAGGGATGGATGTATGTTGCTCAGGAAGAATCTACAGGTACGTGTCAGCGTGGTGATGTGCTGGGTGTAGGAGAGCGCAGGATCGAGGGTGACTCCTAGGTTCTTAGCGTAAGAAGAGAAAGAGTGTCGTAGATCCCAAGGAGATTGAGATGGAGAGGTCATCAGAAGGTGAGGAAGAGGGGTGGAAAGAGGAGATCCGATTTGGAGAGGTTGAGTTTGAGGTGGTGCGAGTGCATCCAGGCAGAGATAGCAGATAAGCAGGAAGAGATTCGATAGGGGATGAGGGTGTCGGATGAGGGAAAAGACAGGAAGATCTGGGCATCATCTGTTTAAAAATTATAAGAGAAACCATGGGATGCGAGGAGGGGGCCCAGGGAGCGAGTGTAGAGATAGAACAGGTCGCTGTAGGTAGTAGGAGAACCAGGTGAGAGCAGTCCCAGAGATTCCAAGGTCAGCGAGGCAGGAGAGGAGGATGGAGTGATCAATGATGTCAAATGCTGCGGAGAGATCAAGGAGGAGGAGGATTCAGGAGAGGGAGGCCGCCCGACCAGAGTTGAGGGAGTCAGTGACAGCCAGGAGAGCCGTCTCAGTGGAGTGAGCTGTGCGGAAGCCAGATTGCAGAGGATCCGGGAGTGAGTTATGGGATAGAAAGGCAGAGAGCTGACGGTGGACCGCCCGCTTGAGGGTCTTTGAGAGGAAGGGGAGTAGGGAGACAGGGCAGTAGTTCTGAGGAGAGGTGGGGTCAAGGGTAGGTTTCTTGAGGAGTGGGATGACAGCAGCTTATGAGGAGTGAGGAGTTGAGGAGGGAGGAGATGAAGAGGAGTAGATCAGGAGCAGTCGCTTGGAGGAGGCGAGTGTGGAGAGGGTCCAGGGCACACGTTGTAGGTCTGTGACGTAGGAGGAGAGTGGAAAGTTCAGAGACTGAGAGAGGTGAGAATGAAGAAAAGGAAGCTTGATCGGTGGGAGGTTTGGGTGTGATGGGAAAGGAGGGGGGGCTGTTGAAGAGCTTGCGGATGTCTGTGATCTTGAAGGAGAAGAAGGAAGCGAAATCATCTGCAGTGAGAGATGAGGGAGGAGGAGGGGGAGGGGGGGCGAAGAGGGAGGAGAAGGTGGAGTAGAGTTTGCGGGGGTTGTTGACAGAGTGTTGGTGAGTGAGGAGGAGAATGTGGACAGTAGAGAGCGGTAGAGTTCGAGGGCAGCTGGGAGTTTGGACCTCTTCCACTTCTGTTCAGCGGCACACAGACTGGATCGGGTTGAGCGGAGAACGGAAGAGATCCAAGGCTGAGGAGGGGAGGGACAGACAGGACGAGACGTGAGAGGACCGAGAGAATCAAGGGAGGAGGTGAGGGAGAACAAAGAGGAGGTAGCACAGTTGACAGATAGATGGGCATCAAAAAACAAAGGAAGGTAAGAGAGTGAGGGCAGTGGAGGCAAGGGTGGAGGGGGAGACAGAGTGGAGATTATGGCGGAAGGTGACACAGGGAGTGGGTGGCGTTGGGAGGGAGGGGAGAGAAAGGGAGAAAGAGATTAAGTGGTGGTCAAAAATGTCCAGGGGGTGTCACAGAGAGTGTCGAAAGGGAGCAGCCTTTAGAGAAGATGAGGCCTAGCTGGTGGCCTGCCCTGTGAGTGGGGGGAGACAGGGAGAGAGCGAAGTTAAAGGAGTGAAGGAGGGGAAGAAATCCAGCAGAGTGGGAGGGGTTGGAGAGGTGGATGTTGAAGTCTCCCAGAGGAAGGAGAGAGCAGGACAGGGATCGGAGAGATCGTCATGGCTGCCTGGTGTTGCTGTGTGGCGTCTCCTCGCTGGAGTCCCGCAGCTAGAGTCCCTGCCCTTTGGAAGCGTTGCCCTTCACAAGGGGGGCACTGAGGCTGCTGGTGCTGACTGCCGCGCGGAGGACCTGGGGGGTTGTGAAATACCGACCTATAACTAATTAGCAGAGAACACACCTGAATTGTGTTGGATTACACTGCTTTGTTCAAATCCCGCAAGTCACATCCTAGTACAGCATCGGCTGAACTAAGTGCTTGGAATGACTGGAATGCTAAACTTTATGTAACTGCCTGTTCTGATTGCAGAAAAGGCGATGCTAAGCATACAACACTGTACAACCTCTCTACAATAATATAACAAACAGTAACAAACAAACAGTAGCTGGACTTACGAATATAGATGCAGTAAAAATACAATTAAATAAAGTAAACAAAGTAAAAAACCGGTACTTGGCAGAGCTCGGTTGTTCTGTCCGCGGGTCTGTGTCCTCCTGCTGGGCAGAATGAATCATCAACACAAGTGCAAAACAAGGAGAGTAGGCGCTCAATTTAAACGAGACAAAACACTGCATTGTCCAGATCCCACAGGTCACGCCCTAGTACAGTGTCGGCCAGACTAAGTGCTTGTGTTTTCATGTGTTTTCCCCACACAGACTTGTGTTAAAAAGGCAAATTGTTGTGTTGTTATTAGGTGAATTGTAACACAAATTGCACTGTCCTTGAACAAACACACAATGCGTTCAATTTAACACAAAAGTTCTAAGAGCGCAGAGAGAGTTTCGAAACTAGGGGTTTGAACAAGCACGTTTTGATAAACAAATAGTAGATGGTGGCTTCTAACAATACCTGTAAGCAAGACAAAATTTGCTGTGATTTGCTGTAGCCCTATAGCACCCGGTTAAATCAAAACCCAGACCCACCCGTTAATAGCAAATTACAAACCTGTGCATCATACTGGCTACAATTATAAGTAGAAGTCAGCTATCGTCTTACAAATACTGAAGCCCACTAAGGATTGTGGGTGTTCAAGTTATCTATTTGCAGGTGGGTCATGAAACCCGATCAAACCTGTACATTGAGGCTATCAAATAACCAACAGCAATCAATCGTGTTTGTGTTCAGATACTATATTGTTGTTTTGCAATGGTGTGTAAGAGCAGGAGCAGGAGTCTCAAACCAGAGGAGCTTTTCCAGATCAGCAGGGACACACGCACCCGGGGACACAAATGGAAATTGGGCTTCAAGGCATTCAAGACAGAAAACAGGAGACACTTCTTCACACAGAGAGTCACAATCTGAACAAACTCCCCAGCGATGTGGCTGAAGAGACAATTTGGGAACATTCAAAAACAGACTGGATAGGATCCTTGATCACTTAGTTATTAATGGACACCAAACGAGCACGATGGGGCGAATGGCCTCCTCTCGTTTTAAACTTTATTATGTTTTACTTCCATTTCCCTACTCGGTCCCCGCTGTCCTTGGTGTTTCCACACACCCTACAGAGACACTCCTGTACAGAGTTTGTTGTAGAGATTCTGCACAATTATTTTGATTGTTAGTTATTAATGGCCACCAAACGAGCATGATGGGTTGAATGGCCTCTTCTCGATTGTCAACTTATGTTCTTATGTTCTTATGAGCACAGACCACACCGGGCTGGACGGGTCTCTGGCGGTCCGCTCCGAGTGCAGACGCTTGGTGTCCAGACCACTCTGCACTCTGTCTAAATTTGGCTCCTCTTGGTGCTGCTGGGTATTTATAGGATCCAGGCGTAGCAGGGTGGGACTGCTCAGCCGGACGGTCACGGACCCGGTAATTGCCCTGTCTCTATCTGCGCTGCCCATCTCGGCTCTGCGATAAAGCTATTCCCCCCCCACATCTATCTGTCTCTGTCAGATGCCCTTCTTTGTGGCGCTTTGTTGTGCGCCGGAGGGAGGGGTGCTGGAGGGCCCATCTGTCATCAGGCGCTATCTTTGGCCTTGTCCTGGGACAGAAATAGGCCCAATTAGGGCCGGGCAGGGGCCGGGCGGGCAGGGCCGAGTGGGAACGTGTCGTACGGCCAGTGCGCGCGAGGTGCCCCTGAGCCCCAGCTCTTCCTGCAATCAGCGATAAGGCACGAGGCGAGGGCAGAGGGGAGCCCGGCGCGTGCAGGCTGGCAGGGCAAAGGGCTAAATTGGGCAGAAACAGATTCGTTATTGCTCAGGGCTCCACACAGACACACATACATACACATACGCCGACACAATGGCACATTCAGACACACGCTTGTCTCTGTGTCAGACTGCAAAGAGGCCCAACAATGACTCGCAACACCCCCGGGGTCACACATCTTAAATACATGTCTTCATAATAAAAACAATGTCCCCCTGCTTTACACAAATAGTGGCAGGTGTCTGGAACCCCACCCCCAGGTTGAAAGCTGCTTCAGACAACTTCTGCAGGAGATGCAGGGTGCAGCTCGCTCGGACGCACTAATGTGCTGACGGTGTGCTGTGCTGATTGCGTTACTGCAGGTTGTCATGCTTTGGCAGGTTTCTGATGTAAACTGTGAGTCTCACTAGCAACCACCCCTCCCACTCTTGCCCTGAGCTCACCAGGGCAGCTCTTTCCACCCAGGACCAGTCACACCTAGAACTGTTTCTGCCAGCGTCGCCGCCCTGCCCTCAGCGCAGTGTGGGGCCAAAGCTGGGCCGACAAGGACCACCCCAGGGGCCGAGGGGGGGAACGCAGACTGATGCAGGTGGGCCGGGACATGGAGCCCCCCACTGGACATCATGGGACTGGACTGCAGGGAATTACAGGGCCGGAAAACAAATCCTAGCTACCCCAGCTAGCGCACGTAGACAAAATGTATCTTGTAAACAACCTTCTTATTGTAATTTCACTTCTGAAGCATTCCTTTATATTTAATAATAATAATAATAATAATAATAATAATAATAATAATAATAATAATAATAATAATATCTGCCTTGTCACTCCTGAACGATGACTCTGGAGTGAGTGTTGGCATCAGATTGACACTGGATGGACAGCAGAGCCCAGGTGTTGAATTGGTCCTGACATGTGATGGTGTGCAGTTTGCTGAGCGCTGTGTCTCCCGCAGCGTCACGGTGCTGTGCAGCTCTGACGTTCCCGGGACAGATAAGAGCTGTATTTCTCTGCCTTTACTTCGCTTTACAGTTTCTACGTGACCGTGCGTATCAGGTCACAGTGCCATATGAGTTCAGTGTTTTCTGCGCTGGCTGCTGGCGCTCTCTGGCACAGTGTGCTGCAGGTCTGCCCGTGTGCAGCGACAGCGCCGCTGCTGCCCACCGCTCTCAGCTCTTTCCAGACGCCAGACCATCTTTACAGTAGAGCGTATCAGATAGATTTCCATTATAGAAGAGCTGTTCTGTGCACAGGTCTGTAAACAACGAATATTTCACAAAAATGTATTTCAGCTGACATGGATTGACGCTGCAGGCAGAAAAGTGTCCCAGTTGTCGCCCCCTATCAGCGGCCCTGCTGGACTGGACTAGGCTGGACTGGACCGGACAGGACAAATAGCTCACAAATGTTCCCAGTCAGTAGAAAATGGAAAAGAGAGTGTGTGTGTGTTTGTGTGTGAGATTGTGTGAGAGTGTGTGTGTGTGTGTGTGTGTGAGTTCTGGATGACCCTCAGAACATAAACAGTCATGGTGGGGGGGTGGGAGCCCCTAATCACGTCCCCATCTCTGTTCCTCAGGAGTCAACAACACAGGAACACAAATAACACACATCGTGTGCCCAGCACTGATGACCCTGGGGTTGCCGTATCGGCCCGGGCGCAATTATTGTGTCCTAGAACACAGACACAGACACGCGCACACACACACACTCTTACTTACAAATACACAATCTCTCTCTCTCTCTCTCTTTCTCACACACACACACTCACACCGTATCACCATTTTCTACTGACTGGGAACATTTGTGAGCTATTAGTCCAGTCCAGTCCAGGCCAGTCCAGTCCAGTCCAGCAGGGCTGCTGATAGGGGTGACAACTGGGACACTTTTCTGCCTGCGACGTCAATCAAAAACATTTTTGTGAAATATTCGTTATTTTCAGATCTGTGCACAGAACAGCTCTTCTATAATGGAAATCTATCTGATACGCTCTACTGTAAAGATGGTCTGGCATCTGGAAAGAGCTGAGAGCAGTGGGCAGCAGCGGCGCTGTCGCTGCACACGGGCAGACCTGCAGCACACTGTGCCAGAGAGCGCCAGCAGCCAGCGCAGAAAACACTGAACTCATACGGCACTGTGACCTGATACGCACGGTCACGTAGAAACTGTAAAGCGAAGTAAAGGCAGAGAAATACAGCTCTTATCCGACCGATTCAACACCTGGGCTCTGCTGTCCATCCAGTGCCTTTATTACTATTATTATTATTGTTATTATTATTATTTTTATTCAGGCATAAGACTGTTACCTCTTGAGACAATGTATCAAAGGTTAAAGAAATAAATGTAAGTAAATGCTTCGGAAGTGAAATTACGATTAGAAGGGTGTTTGCAAGAAAAATTGTGTCTACGTGCGCTAGCTCACACTCTCACTCACAAGCACACAGACATACTCTCTCTCACACACACAGACACGCTCGCATACACACATACACACTCACACACTCACCCTCACACACAAACACACACACACACACACACACACTCTCTCTTTCTGTCTCTCTCACACACACACTCACCCTCACACACACACTCTCACACATGGTCACATACTCTGACACACACACACACAGACACACAAACTCCCGCCCCTCTCTTCCTAAGATAAACACCCACTGAAGACAGACTCCTCCCTGTCTCCCCGGCTATAAACCCAGTGGATGAGGAGACACAAGAAGACAGAGGAGACGCAGCCCAGCAAATCACTGACCCTCTCGAGCATCTCAGACCCAACACCGACAAGAGACAGAGACAGAGACCAGGACCACAAGAACGGTAAGATCTCTGCCACATGCCGCCGCTCGCTTCTCTGATCTTTGTGGGCAATGCCCTTCATGATTTTGAAGACCTGGATCAAGTCCCCACGTAGTCTCCTCTGTTCCAGGGTGAAAAGGTTCAGGTCCTCAGTCTCTCAGTAGGACATTCCCTTCAGACCTGGAATAAGTCTGGTTGCTCTCCTCTGAACTGCCTCTAGAGCAGCGATATCTTTCTTGAAGTGTGGAGCCCAGAACTGTCCACAGTATCCAGATGAGCTCTAACTAGTGCATTGTACAGATGCCCTGATCTAGGGAGACTCGCAGCTCAAAGCATGGCAAAGTGCAGTTACACAAACGGTCCAAAATACAGTGAGAAAACGGCTCAGAACAGTGAGACAGAACGCAGAGGAACGCTGGAGGAACCTGGGACGCTTCCTTTCGAGGGGCACAGGGCCGAAACACACAACCCTGCTGTCGGGGGAGAGCTGGCTGCTCCGTGGGTGGGTGGGTCTGTCAGATCGTCGGTGGTCTTCTCTTCACAACCCTGTTATGAGATACAGGGAGGGATGCGTTTGCTGTCGGAAGTAGCATTTCTGTGTGTAATATTTATTCAGTGTGTGTGTATGTGTGTATGTATTCAAACTTTGTGCGTGTGATATTTTGTTCAGTGTGTGATATTTGTTCAGTGTGTGATATTTATTCAGTGTGTGTGTGATATTTATTCAATGGGTGTGATATTTGTTCAGTGTGTGATATTTATTCAGATAGTGTGTGATATGTAATGCTCCGTTTTCACACATATACACACCTGCTGGTTGTTTTTGCTGCTGCTTGTAGTTTCTGCTAATTTTTTTAGAGAATGTTTCAATCATGAGGTTAAAATATCTGTCTCTCTCTCTCTCTCCTGGGCAGATGTTGAGCTCCAGATGTGCGTTGCCCGCACTGGCCCTTTGTGTACTCCTGGAGGAGGTGTCTGCGTTCCTGGTGCCGCTCAGAGCGAGACGGGTGAGAGTGCAGCCACACACACACATATCATGATAGCATTAGTATGTGAGTGTGTTGTTAAAAGGTCATAACCCCTAGACAGCTGTTTCACCCCTCGTGTCTTTTTGAACATCTGCTAAGAAATTATGATTAATAATAACAATAATCATACTAATCCCTGCCCCCTCCACCCTGCTCTTCTCCTCAGGACGTCTGGCAGGACTCTGACCTGTCCCTCCCTCTGCCTGAGTCCTCCGACCCCGAGTTCCTGTGGCCGCTGGTGGCTGAAGACACGACCAGCGAGAGAGGGGGCCGCCACGCCCGTCCTTCCCCCTTCAACGCCCCTCTAGAGAGGATCTCGGGGAGACACGGCGCCCCTGCCAGGAAGAGCAAGAACAAGAGGTGAGGAGACACATAGAGAGATGGAGATGGGGGGAGTGAGATAGAGAGAGAGAGAGGAGAAAAAGTTTGTCTGTCTGTCTGTCTGTCTTGGGTCTCTATCAGCCTTACCTCTCCCCTCCCTCTCAATCCTTCCTTCTGTCTGAGGACGAAAGGCAGGTAATCACTCATCCCCTCTCCCTCTCTCTCTCTACAGGAAACGCATAACTGCACCCTTAGACACCATCGGCAGCTCCCTGTTCTCCAATCACAGGAGCCGGAAGGTAAGGATGGCGGGGCCAAACACTTTCAGCCAATCGGGTGTCGTAGCGGCGCTGAAGACAGTTGTACAATAACGATCGTATTTCTACAGGACTTTAAGCCTCTGTACAAACAATAATACAGTTTTCTCCAATGTACAACAATTTTACAAGGTAATTACAGTAGAAAAATCGAATCTTGGAGCGCAGCCAGGAATCGACCAATCGTAACTGTGTCCTTGTGGTGCAGAATTTTGACCTTAAGCAGCATTGTAGGCTTGGAGACAGACCACCAATCAGAAATGAGCTTTTTAACCACATGGTCCAACCTCACCCATGCTGTGCATTTCGAGGATGGCCAGATATTGTGATGCCCAGATATTGAAAACCGCACCAACACAGACACTGATCTTTAATTGCAGTCTAGAAGACAGTGTTCAACACACACAATCATTTTTAAGGTCTGAATATTGAAATTTAGGTGTGTGTGGGTGTAGAGTGTGTCTGTGCTCCCTTTTATTAATCCTGTATCTCTCTGCCCCACCCCAACAGGAGAACCCCGAGGACTGGGAGTACTACACAGACTGAGAGACAGCGCCCCACCTGACCTTGGGGGAACAGGAAGAACCATTCCAAGAAGAAAAGGAAACTTAAATCTACAAAATTCCTCCTGTTTACTGTATTTATTTGCTGTATTTATTAGGCAGGAGCCATTGTGAGGCCGGGGGCGCCCTCTGGTGGCCGCACATGGAAGCAGAGGGCATCCTTGTGGCTGTGGGCACAAGTGGTTCTTCGTTTGTATTTAATGATGTAACCCCTGAAGTTTGGTTAGTATTTATGCCGAATGTAAATACCTTTTCAGTGATCAAATAAACACAATAAAGCATTAAAAGTGTGTGGCTTTGCCGTGATTCAGAGTTTCCGGGCACTCTCCCAGATTGGCCCTGGACAAAACAGTCGTATTCAATCTAAAAAAAGAAATAAAATAAAAACAAACCCAGAAGTGGCAAGAACAGACGCAGCTCGTCGGATAAGATCCCAGAAAAAAAATAATGAGTTTATTTCTCAAGCTACATTTACTGAAGAAAACAAAACAGTCAAATAAAACAAAACAAACAAACATATCTTGATGCCGAAAATATAACATCTGCTTGGCTTTCTTTTACTTTCTCACATATGTACAATATCAGGGGAGGGTATGTACAGTGGGGGGGTTAGGACGGGGACCAGTGGCCCCCCAGAGGGGAGACCAGGAACGTGGGTCAAACCAAACCACTGCTCACAGCAGCTGGGAACAGAAACGGGTCCGATCGTGAACGAGGGAGCGAAAGAGGGAGAGGGAGCAGAGATGTTAACCAGGGTTAGTTTCCCCTCCCCCTGTTTGAATTTACAATGAAAATATAAATACACACACATTATATATACATACACACATATATACACACATATACATGTATGCGTGTGTGTGTGTATAGTTTTGTCGTCTTCTGCCCAGCCCACCTCACCACTCTACCCGAAAACCCTGCGCCAGCTCTCCCAGGACAACCCCCCCACCCCACCCCTGCCAATTTCAGGACCCCGGGCAGCTACACCAGTGCGTCTGGACTTCCTGTCCCCCTGTAGTCCACTTCCTGTGCACCCATTGTCTGAGCCCCACGCTGACGGCTGTCTGGCCTCTCCTCTGGTTCACCCCAGCAGCTCTACTCTCTCGGGGGGGGGGGGACAATCATGCCCCCATTTTCCAAAAGACAAAAACTACCTGTAGGAGGGGGAGGGGGCATAGACTCCAGTCACAGCATGGGGGCAGAAAGGAGAAGATAGAGAGAGGGGTAAAACGAGACGAGAGAGAGAGAGAGAGAGAGAGAGAGAGAGAGAGAGAGAGAGAGAGAGAGAGAGAGAGAGACCGCTGTGGTCGAAGAGTCTGTGTGTGGAGGTGTGTCTGGAAGGGGGGGCCTATGTCCACATGTGCCGATTTCTTGGTTGGGGGAGAGGGACGGGGGGCCGCTTGGGGGCTCAGGGGTCCTTCTTGTGGCCCGAGCGGCGCTGGTCCTGCCGAGAGTCCCTGCACTTGTGGCAGTAGAAGATGTCGGGCACGTTGGACTTCTTGATCTTGGCGCAAGAAAGGTGCACCCACACGCCACACTGGTTGCACTCGATCATGGGCCGTCCGGCGAAGGGCTTCCCGCAGTAACACGTCACCAGGTCCCACGAGTCGTCACCTGCGGGGGGAGAGAGCATGTCAGGTATGTGGCAGAGGTACAAATGTCTCTGCACAACCAGACACCCACCCACACAGACACCCACTCGCACCCTCACAGACCCTCAGATACACAGACACCCTGACAGGTGCATGCTGGGTACTACTGTCCTGCTCACCTGACTCCACCATGATGTCCTCGTCGGCGATCCATGTCTCCCCTTCACTGGAGCTGAGGTCTGCCTCCCGCGTTGACTCCTCTCCCAGCGCGTCCGCCAGTGCCTCCCCCGCGTCCTGACCAGTGCGCAGCTCCGCCGGACCCTCCCCTACCGGCCCGCGGCCCTCGGCCCCCCGGTGGGTGGGGCCGCCCTCAGAGTCTGTGGTCTCGCTCTGGGCGGAGCTCTTGAGCTTCTTCAGCGCCTTGGTGGGCTTGGGGTTCTTGCTGCGCTTAATGCGGGCCCTCTTCTCCTCGCGACCGGCCAGAGACAACTTCTTCAGTTTCTTCTCCTTCTTGCGCTCGACCCGCGGGCCCCCAGGGGCTGGGCCCTCGAACAGAGAGTCCTTGAGGCGCATCTTGTCCAGCAGGGAACTGTCAGAGTGCATGCGGCGCAGGCTCTTGCCCTTGGAAGCGCGGGCCTTGCGCACAAATGTCTGGATGGTGTGCAGGTCGGAACGGGCGTCTGGCCAGTCAGCACCACCACCACTGCCACCACCGCCCTCCCCCGAGGCCCCCGAGACGCTGTGGGGGGAACTGGAAGAGGCCGGGGACCACTGGGGCTCCTGGAGAGCGGGAGGAGAGAGAAAAATAGGATAATTAAACTTATTGTTCTTAAACTGTGATAGAGACCCAGAGAGCACACGTGTGTGTGTGAGTCTGCGAGACACCAAGAGGGCACATGTGTGTGTGTGTGTGTGAGAGACACCAAGAGGGCACGTGTGTGTGTGTGTGTGTGTGTGTGTGTGTGTGTGTGTGTGTGTGTCTGAGGCACACTGATAGGGTGCGATTCTGAGATAGCGAGACACACACACTCACCTCCTTGCTGGCAGGGATATAGCCCGCATAGGCCAGGACAAAGCTGCAGAACTTGTTGAAGTCTTCCACGGTACGCTTTCTCCTCTCTGGAGGCTGAAACACAGAGGAGGCACGGTGAGCATGCACAGAACGAGGGGCCCCGGGTGAGGCCCCTGCCTTGCCCCACAGCTCCCTGGCACTCTTATAAACACATACATTAAACAGTCTGCAAATCATTCCTGAGTCAGTCGCACTCATTCAATAATGTCCCTTTACAAACACTAAACACTTTTTTTTTTTTTTTTTATTCGTATACATTTGTTTAAACTGTCGCTTCTCTCGCAGGGCGGGCGCAGAGGGGACCTTGTCACGGGACGGCGTGGCTCTCACGTTTAGCAGTCGCTCATCCCTGGGCAGGGGAAAACAAAGCGGAGGAAAGACTGACACACAGAGCCAAAGAAACACACGAGCCCTCGAATCCCAGGCAGCCATGACACGGCCGGGAGGCGCACAGCGGAGGACTTCACCAGCCGGATGGTCTGGCGACAGTGTCCGAGAGAGGGAGGCCGGGTGGTAGAGAGTTCAAGATGCCTGTTAATGCCTAACCCACCCCTCCCCCAGGCACCAGCCCCGGCACAGCCCCCCCACCCAACTGCCAAGTCACTACACTGTGTTAGGTGTATACAAGACCCTTGGACAGTCAGTGAATCAGCCTGCATGGACATCTTCAGACCCAGTTTAATCGGTGGGGATTTTAATTGATGCCCACCCACCCCCACACATTATTCCACCGATTAATACCAACCACAACAGACAATAGTAAAGGAAAGTTTGACACGACCACCAACCGCCGCCTACGGAGGCTCAGAGGCGCTATAATTCAATGTAAGGCAACAGGCAGACTGGGGGTCACATGCTACCAACAGAGCTGTCCGCGGTAACATACACAGTAGTCATAATTTATAATCAAAACACTTACCAGAGGCTCCGATTTGCATTTCAGCAGGGTATCTGTTTTCAGAGAGAGAGAGATAAAAGGAGAGATTAACTTCGGTTCCTCTTTTTACAACGAAGCGGCGGTTCGGACGGGGGCGCCGCTCTCTCGGACGCCGTGGCAGCGGGTCTCTCGGTCGGTGTGGGTTCAGGGTTTGTCCGCCGAGCCCTTTCCACAGCCTAACCTCACCCGACCCCCGTCTCTGTCCGTGTATATCTACCCTCCCGTCGGTTAACAGGCTGGCTTATAAAGGACAGGGGAGAGAGAAAGAGAGAGGGCGCTTTTGGCTCCTGAGCACCGACACGGTGTCGCTGGGCTCCCGGTAGATCACAGCCACCAGCCCGCCAGTGTGGTCGGGAGATACGCTGGCCAGCCCTGCACCATCGCCCGGCTCAACACACGGGCGGACAGAGGGACATTTGCGCACTTTGTCCCGGGGTGTCGAGGGTTTATTTCTCCTCTCTCTCGCTACCGACGATGCCGAGAGAAAGTGCCATCTTTTTTGCTCGGCTGAGTGGCAACCAGGCCTCCCCCTCCGGAGCCCCACCACCCCGCGATAAAACACCCACCCGACACCAAGCGCTGGACATCAGTGGATTAAATCAACTTTTCCACTGTTAACCCGGCCGGGAGACTTTTCCCCCCCGGAGGTTTTGCATCCTTTACCCCGCACGGACGCAATCCCAGAGCCGCGGCCATGCCTGCACCCGAGTCCAGCCGCCACCCGGCACTCACTTCCCCCCGCAAAAAACAGACACTTCTCTGGGGTTTTTCGGCGGAACAGACCCGGTCATCGTACCTTTATGCTCGGCCATGATGTCGAGCATTGTCGCCGCAGGCCTCCCGCTCCACACCGGTCTCCCCCGCCCGTGTGCAGCCCCGGCTCCCCGGAGCCTGAGCCCCGGCCCGGGTTGGAAGTGGGTGCAAAGCCTGGCTGCTCTCGCTCGGTGGAGGAAACCCCTGCCGACGATCGGTCTCCCCCGCTGGGTGCAACAACGCAGACGAGCCCCAAGAGAGAGAGAGCCGCTCTCTTCCCCCCGCAAAAAGAAAACACCGAAAAAAGAAAACGTTTCTCCGTCACAGCGCCGTTGAAGTCTCCCAACTCTCCCAAATAAGTCGCCCGCCGCTCAAGTGCGCCCGGCCAGGGGCTGCGCGCCGACTGGGGGGTCGTTTCGTGTGCGTGAAATTAAAAAATAAACAAATCCCTTTTTTTGTGCGTGTTTTGGGTTTTCTCTCCAAACAGGCGAAAGTTGCTAAATCCGTCTCCGTGTCGTCTTCAGCGCGCTGCGCTCCAGCGCCACCATTACCCTGTCAGCTGACTCCGCGGCGGCCCCTGGCGGCGGCTACAAGACGCGGGCGGCGTGCGGGGGGTTATGGGAGATGTAGTTCCGCCACAGGGCTCGGCTCATAGACAGGCAGGACGCGGGAGGGAGAAAAGAACTACATTCTCCTGCTGCCTCGGCGGTGGCTCGGCCTGGGCGGGGCTTACTGGGAGATGGCGTCCAATCGGCAGCGCCGCTCCGTTGACGCGGATGAGACCGCTGTGGACTACATTTCCCGTGGGCGGGCGGGAAAGCGGGTTCGCTGTGGCTCTTGTCAGCGGCTCTGCTCTGGAACTTCATATCCCGACACGCTTAGCGGCATTAAACCCCAAGCAGTCTTTGACAACGAGCTCAGAGCGGCGCTGGGGGATGTAGTCTTTAGTTGTGTTATTGTGGGTGTTGATATTGTGACATAAACTTGACAACTAGTGCAATCGAGGAAATTATTATTATGTCTTACAGAATAAACAAACAAAAAAAGGTGTATGCAAATGCATGCGTTTAATTAAGTGATACGATGAAACGCTTCTGGATTTAAGCTTCAGTTCCAATATCGATATGTTAATTATAATGCATTTGTTTTAAAGTGCTCTAATCGGTATATGGTAAAACTTTTTCTTGTGTGTTTATACCACCCCTTTGAAAGCGAGGGCATCATCATCCCGGGAGAGGATTGAAGCGGGTGTACATCCACAGGCCCCGCAGGAGCCCCGGTGTGGAGTTGTGAGTGGCCGCGGCGAGCGAGGCGCACAGAAGCGGGGAGAGACGCGGCCAGCAGGGAGGCTGTAGGGCACCGGTCGCAGCATGCTGCTGGAGCTCATTCAGGGCACAGAAGGCGGAGGATTCGTCGTCATCACAGGTACAGCGCTTTAATGGCATTACATGTTATGAAACAAACATGGTGGGAGTATAAATCTATTATATTACATGCATATATGTTATTATCTAGTTGTTATAATCTGTAAATACCCAGAACGGCGGAGTCACGTGTGTTCAGTGCTCACGCAGCATGCCTCACTCTTACAACTCCGCGACTGAACTGAAAAAATAATAATAATCGAGTGCACACCACACTTATGTTAAAAGTATGTCTATTTCTGATGTATTTTGTGGATCTCAGTTTCCCTGCACATGTAGGCTGTATTATGAAGACACTGCACACCCAGCACGGCACACTTCTAATTCCCTTAGCAACTGCAGACGTTAAATAAATTTGCTTTTTTAAATTGCATGGCCATTGTTTGTTTTCTTCTGGTCGCACTGAAAGACTCTCACTTATTTGCCACCGCTGTTACAAGTCACGTAAGCAGACAATACGGATACTGTTTATTAAGTGAAAGTATTTTACATTTTACAAATAAAAACATTCAAAATTGTAATACTTGTGATTAAAACTTTTTTTAAATCAATTCTTAAAATCACTTAAAATTTAGCAGACAATACGCATTGAAGTCTCGCTTGACAATGTATCTGGTCTGTGTTGTTGCAAAGGGGAGGAAACCCACGCCTGCTATCCAGGTAACAGAGATCTTGTTTAGGGGAAGTAGGGCATGGCAAACCAAACTGCCTTTTAGAGAGATCCAGAAATACAATTTAACACATCAGTCATTGTTATTAACATGTTACCCCCCACACTGTGTATTTATCCTGGTGGTTTTAATGGTTTTCTGTCCCCCCATCCCTCCAGACTCGGCGGAGTGCCCGGCCCGGCCGCTTCTCAAAAGCTTTGTCAATGCGGCGCTGAAACGGTGAGACCCCCCCCCATGTCAGGATCCATAAACACACGGCAGACCCCACCCCCCAAACCCACCACGGCCTTTGCCACATTGATCTCAAATCCACCTTAAAACAGTCATCAGACTGTGAGGAAAAGAACTAAACAATGTTTCCGGTCTGCTGAGTTGGTGTGGCAGTTGTTTACTGGTCATTTGTTTTGTGTTCCTCTTTAGCAGTGCAGGTGTTCATAAATGTGATACCAATGTAGCGTTTAAAATGCGATACAAAGGCAGGCCGGCTTTGTAGCTCGTATTGGGGCGGTTCTCTGCACCCTTGAATGCCACCCAGCCCAGGGACGCCGTGGGTAAATGTGTGGGGCGCGCTGGCGATGCTCTGAGGCTCCGGTGGGGGGTGTAGGGGATCAGGGGCAGATCTGAGCATGTTTGTGCGCACTGCGTGTGTTGCAGGGGGGAGCAGGTCCACGTCTTGGGGTTCGATGTGTCCGAGGAGGAGCTGCGTTCCGGGCTGGAGGTGGAGGCGGCGCACAGGTGGGCTTAATAATAATCAAACAAACCCATCGTTATAGCATGCAGACTGTGTACAGTTTACTACTGCAATCTCCCCTGCCTCGCTTACCGCTTACCCCTGACCTCTGACCTCCGACCTCCCCCAGGCTGCTGTTCCACGATGGCTACACTGATCCCTTGGGCTGGCGAGGCCGGGACGGGCCCTCGGCGTCCCACTTCTCCGCTCAGGAGATCGGGACCCGGGTGGGCCAGACGCGGGATGCCGGGCCGGTGACGCTGGTCGTGGACTCTCTGTCCTGGGTCCTCCGGCACAGTCCCCCCGCCGCCGTCTGCCAGGCACTGCAGGAGCTGCGGAGAGGTGAGGGCGAGAGACAGGAGCCTCCCCCGTACCCGGGCCGATCAAACCCTGGGAATGGACCCTTGGAGTTGAGCTGGGTCAATTAACTCACTGACGAGCGCAATTAACTAATTAATCGTCTCGTTTCCCCACACAGGGGCGGCGGCGAAGCGTATTGTGCTCCTCCTGCACTCGGACCTACACCCGCTGGGCGTCGTGGGCAGCGTGTGCCACCTGGCCAGCGCCGTCGTAGCGGTGGCGGCCTACTGCGGGCCGGGGGGGGCGGGCGGCGAGGCAGGGCCGCAGGGCGTGGCCACATCGACCCGGCGGAGCAAGTCGGGGAAGGTGTTGAGAGAGGTGAGGAGCCAGCATGCTGTACTGTAGTAAACTGTACTATACTGCACTGTGCTGTAATATTGTGTCTCTGTCCCTGGGCAGGAGGAGGGCTTCTCCGTGGGGGAGGGGTTCCTGGTCCAGGTGCAGGGCCGACACCCCCAGCCCAGGTGGACCGAGCCTGAGCCCGAGGACACACAGGTAGACACAGTGTCACCTTTTTAATGTTGTTTTTTTTAAATGTATTTAATCATTTGTGTTTTACTTTATCTCCCCCTGCTGGAGCCCGAGTCCAAGATCTTTTAACCTTTTATGAAAAGATGACTTTTTAAAAATGAAATTTTAACTGTTTTTAAAGACTTAGTTGTTTTTAAAGCACTAGTTGTTTGGGTTTTTTGGTTAGTTTTGTTCTGTTTTTTTCTTTTGTCAAATACATTGGCCGTTAGGATTTTGATTTTAAATGCATCGGACTGTTTTGGTTTGTTTTTTATTTTTATCATTTTATTTGTTTTTTTGATTTGTCCGGTGCATTTTCAGTTAATTTCAATGTATTTGACCTTATTTTGTTGGTTTGCAGTTTTGCTCTAATCACTAGTTTGTTTTATTGTTTTGTGCACTTGTTTATTTGAAGTTCATGTATTTTGTTTATGTTAATCACTAAGATTTTAAATTTTTTAAGTGATTTTAAGAATTGATTAAAAAAAAAAATTAATCACAAGTATTAAAATGTGTTTTGATTATTTTTATTATTGTAATGTAAAATACTTATACCAATAAAATAGTATTTTACTTCCACTTTGGAGGAACTTGTAGGGGGTTTTCAGGGGGTTGGAATCGAGAATCTTTAGTCGCATGCCGGACACAGGGCTATGTTTTAAATGCGCCCCTCGTGTCACAGGCTGTCGACGTCACTTCCCGCAGCCATAGCTCCACAGGAAGTGACCTCTGACCCAGGCGCCACCTAGGGCGGTTTGAAACTCCCTCGACCTTGGTAATAAGAGAGAAACTAGCAAAGAAAATGGATCGGATAGCTGGGAAAATAGCCGTTCAGTAATTATTCGAACAAAGACGTTCTAATCCAAACCTCCCTCCCTCTCTCTCTCTGTGCTGCAGGCTGACCCCGCCGCCAACCTGACCTTTAACCTCCGGCTGTCCGAGGGCGAGCGGCAGGCGAGGGAGAAGCTGCCCCTTCCGTTCGCTTTCAGCTCCGAGCGGTGAGACACTCGAGGGGTTAACGGGCCCCCGCAGGCTTCCCGGGCCCCTGGAATAACAATAGGGTGACCCCTGGCAATTAAGTTACCCTTTGGGGCCCTAGTGCACTAGAATTGCCCCCTCCAGTCTGTCAGTGGCTGATTGCTACCCCCTTCCCCTCCCCTCGCCTCCATCTCCCCTCATTTCCTCTCTACGCTCCCCCCCCACAGGAAGTCCGCCCTGCTGCAGCCTCGCTCTGGCGGCGGCCGGATCCTCTATGAACCCGACGCCGCGGACGACTTCGACCAGGAGGACCCGGACGACGACCTGGACGTCTGACCTGCGGCCAGATTTACCCCGTTTCCCTTCCCGATCCAAGCCAGTGGACTGTAGTCCATTCCGGTTCTCCGGACGAGGTGTGCCGTACCCGGCTGCTGGTGGAACCGCGGTTCCCAGCTGGAAGGATCGGCACAGAGCTGTGGAGAGACGTCTTCCTGGCCTCCTTTCCGTCAGGACTCTGTATCTCGTAGGGAAAAGCAAGAGAAACCAGTGTATATACTCCTGACTTGTTCAATAAATACCGGTTGTGGTTTTGCTGACTTTTGTGGCACGATGTAACTTGACGGTTTGTTTGTTTCTGTGCGGTTCACACTCTTGCCCACCAGAGGGCGTGGGCAGACCTGTCCTGATCTGCCCCAGGGGAGGGTGGAAGTGGATCGAGCCCAACTTGTACCTGAACCCCGACCGCTACGGTGGCCCAGTGGGTAAGATTGATGGGATTGGGGGTCCATCATTCTCTTCGAAGTGGAACCGAAATTCAATGAATGCAAAACCGTGAGATGTCAACTGTAAACAAATAAAATGACCATTCACCATGACCTTTGACCCCTTTGCCTTATTACACGATCACCTGTTATTTTCCGGGTAAACACCTTTAAGTGCTTTTATAGTGAAGCAGATGTATTATTATTAATACAATACGTGTGTGTGGCAGTCTTTCAGCAGTTTCTCATCCCTCATCTGAATCACACAAGTGATGTGGCCCAGTGGCGCTTGGTACCCCATGGTTCCGACCGTGCCAAGGCCCAGACACCGCAATCACACAATCCAGTGCCGTTTTATCACTGGCCTTTATCTATGCACCTGTTTTTATTTTCCGTCCTTTGAAACTTAGGTCTCCCTCAACCCTCCCTCTCTCTGCTGCCGTTGCGTTTGGTTCTGTTCATTGTGTGGGTCATTTAGATCTGCAGACACGTCCTCTGGCTGATAACTAAACCAGCTTCAGTTATTATCATAATAATAATAAACACACTCCTCGATAATAACGCACGCCTCACGCCGCCTGGCTGCGGGACGTGGGGACGCACCGGCGTGCTTGCGTGATTACGTGCTTGCGTGCTTACGTGCTTACGTGCGGGAGTTTCGTGCGGAAGTGACGCGCTGTCGGCGATGGCGGCTCTCTGTTGGCTTCCGGATTCGCCGTGAAGTAGAGAAGCGGTTCGGACGGCGCTGCTGGACTTTCGGTGTTTTTTTTGGGGGGGGGGGCGCCTTAAAAAAGAGAAAGAAGAGAAGGAAGAAAGAAGGGAGTTTATTTATTTATTTAGTTTAATTTCTCCCCCCCTTCCCCTCTTTCTCCAGAGCCAACTTACTCTCCTTTGCGGTTTATTTTACCCGTCTTCGTGTAATTTTATTATTATTGTTTTTATAAGTGACAGGGCGAGCCCCCCACGGGTTCGCCGCACTACCTCCGGGGGCCCCGCGTAGCTCGGGCGGTCCCTGGCCGGGGAGGGACGGGGGGCGGGCGGCGGCGGCGC
Organism: Amia ocellicauda; assembly: GCF_036373705.1. Taxonomy (NCBI): domain Eukaryota; kingdom Metazoa; phylum Chordata; class Actinopteri; order Amiiformes; family Amiidae; genus Amia; species Amia ocellicauda. Next base: position 4,047,898 of record NC_089863.1, read on the forward strand.
TCGGTCGGGCTTCGCGGTGTGGAGCCGCTCCGCGCTCGGCGGCCGACATGCTGAAAACGCGCCAGTGCCTGATCGGGATCCGCACCTTCCTCGGGGTCACGTCCCGCATCTGGGGCTTCATCCTCTACGTCCTCAGGAAGCACCTCCGCACGGTAAGAGCCGAGCCTGAGTGTGTGTCTCTAGTGTGTAAGAGAGAGAAAGTGTGTCTGTGTGTCTCTAGTGTGTAAGAGAAAGTGTGTGACAGTGTGTCTAGTGTGTAAGAGAGAGGTGTGTGTCTAGTGCGTGTGTGAGAGTGTCTAGTGTGTAAGAGAAAAAGTGTCTGTGTGTCTCTAGTGTGTAAGAGAGAGAAAGTGTGTTTGTGTGTCGGCTCTGTAGTGTGTAAGAGAGAGAAAATGTGTCTGTGTGTCTCTAGTGTGTAAGAGAGAGAAAGTGTGTTTGTGTGTCGGCTCTGTAGTGTGTAAGAGAGAGAAAATGTGTCTGTGTGTCTCTAGTGTGTAAGAGAGAGAAAGTGTGTTTGTGTGTCGGCTCTGTAGTGTGTAAGAGAGAGAAAATGTGTCTGTGTGTCTCTAGTGTGTAAGAGAGAGAAAGTGTGTCTGTGTGTCTCTAGTGTGTAAGAGAAAGTGTGTGACAGTGTGTCTAGTGTGTAAGAGAGAGGTGTGTGTCTAGTGCGTGTGTGAGAGTGTCTAGTGTGTAAGAGAAAAAGTGTCTGTGTGTCTCTAGTGTGTAAGAGAGAGAAAGTGTGTTTGTGTGTCGGCTCTGTAGTGTGTAAGAGAGAGAAAATGTGTGTGACAGTCTGTCTGTGTGTCTAGTGTGTAAGAGAGAGAAGGTGTGTGTCTGTGTGTCTCTAGTGTGTAAGAGAAAGTGTGTGACTGTGTCTGTGTGTCTAGTGTGTAAGAGAGAGAAAGTGTGTGTGTCTGTGTGTCTCTAGTGTGTAAGAGAAAGTGTGTGACAGTGTGTCTGTGTGTCTAGTGTGTAAGAGAGAGGTGTGTGTCTAGTGCGTGTGTGAGAGTGTCTAGTGTGTAAGAGAAAAAGTGTGTCTCTAGTGTGTAAGAGAGAGAAAGTGTGTCTGTGTGTCGGCTCTGTAGTGTGTAAGAGAGAGAAAATGTGTGTGACAGTCTGTCTGTGTGTCTAGTGTGTAAGAGAGAGAAAGCGTGTGTCTGTGTGTCTCTAGTGTGTAAGAGAAAGTGTGTGACAGTGTGTCTGTGTGTCTCTATTGTGTGAGAGAGTGTGTCTAGTGTGTAAGAGAGAAAAAGTGTGTGTGAGTGTGTCTCTAGTGTGTAAGAGAGAGAAAGTGTGTGTCTGTGTGTCTCTAGTGTGTAAGAGAAAGTGTGTGACAGTGTGTCTGTGTGTCTAGTGTGTCTCTAGTGTGTAAGAGAAAGTGTGTGTCTGTGTGAGAGAAGGTGTGTGTCTCTAGTGTGTAAGAGAGAGAAGATGTCTGTGTGTGAACAAGCTGTATATCTGTCAGACATCGTGTATGTGTGTTTGAAGTGGGGGGGTAACTTACTTTCATAGACACACAATCACTCACTCTCTTACTCAGACTTTCACACAGACAGACACAATCACAATTTCAGACACACATGCTCACACACACTCGGGACTGGCTGGGTGTGCTCCAGGGGAAGGACCTCTAGTCCACTCCTGTGTGACCTGTCCCAGGCTGAAGCGGGGGTTTGTTTGTTTGTACCCTACTGCCCTGTCCTGGCAACTAATCCAGAGTCCACATCTTCAGCCCTGGTCGTTATTGTTATAGTTCTTATTGTTGTACACAAAGACCAGTCCTGTCAAAGGCAGTGATAGTCAGATGATGTGCTACAAAACACACCTCCTCCTCCATCAGTGGGTCAGTTTGCGTGTTTTTAAATCGAGAATTTACTCTCCCCGCCTTGGGGAAAAAAACACTTTCTGGTTTATTTTGCATTGCCTGTGCAAGAAAATAATCAATTTCCTGCACATTTAATGCCTGTATGGAACACGTGGAACTGTATTCCTAAGGTGAAGGTTGTTCGGTAGAGCAATCTCCCCCTCTCTCTCTCTCTGTCTCCCTCTCTCTCATGTGGAAACAGTTTGACAGCTGTGTGGAGAGCCGGTGTCAATACAAGCCGGTGGCAGCTCTGTGTGTGTGTCGTCGCAACTGTGCGCCAGCAAACTGTGGAGCCCGTTTAATGGGATGTGTTAATTGTCGCAATGGAGTTTAGCCTCAGGAAAGTTGTGTTAAAGGAGAGAAACAATTAACTGAGGCGACATTGTTGTTGTTATATTATGTGTTTGAATTGGAAATCAATTATTCTTATTGGTGTTATAATAGTAGTAATAATACCACTACACACAATAGAAAAAATAATGTATTTGCAAAACCGTCGGGCTCCAGTCATCTTACAAGCGTGGGCTGCTGCCGGCGTGGGCAGAACTTAATTCTGTCTTTCTCTTTCTTTTTTTCCTTCTTTCTCACCCCATTTCTGCGCTACAGTAAGACCGGAAACACTCGTCTGTTTTCATGCGTTCGCGTTTTTTCCACCTTAAAAAGAAATCGACGCCGCAGCCTGTAGAGTCTCGAATGCCACGGGGGTCATTGTGACACAATACAGAGTTCTATTGTAAAAAACAAAACACAACACACACAAAAAACAAACAAACGAAGAAAACGGCAAAACAGTTGCTAAACAAATGCGGATCTCTCTTAGGGAGAAAAACAAGAACACGGACTGTCCACCGTTTTGAAGGTGTGCAATTGCGGCACACGGAGACCAAGGGGTAAACTGTGACATCAGCGACTGGACTGCAGAGAAGTTTCCAAGAGTGCAGCATGATTAATAAACAACACTATAGCTACAGCATTATACAACACCAGTGCGTATGTAAGGACACAGAGTAATATGGGAGCATGTGAAGATGGGAGAGTGATACAGTGATTCAGTAAGACACTGCAGTGTCTGCACTCCTACAACAGTGTGGAGAAGATTGTGTGTGTGTGTGTGTATGTCTATATATATATAATGTATACACACACACGTACATATATTATATATGTACGTGTATATATGTATATATATATATGTGTATATATGTATATGTATGTATGTATGTATACGTGTGTGTGTACAGGGGAATACAGCAGTGTATCGCTATGGGGGATATCAGGCTCAATTCCAGGCATCAGGGAAGGAGCCGGCACTTGGTGCTTCGTTAAGTAATTAGCTTCGGCCTGCTGCAGCTTCGTGCGGCTGTGTTGTAGCAGCTCACTGCCGTCGGGCCCCCGGGCTCTCCTGATCCGCGGCCCCTGTGGTTCCCCCTGGAGCTGCTGCACAGTAACCGGGAAGTCCAGGGGATTCCGGTCGTGTTTTGTTGCCGATTTCCAGTTGAGCTGCTTTCTCACAGATCTTGTTTTGCTCTGATTGTTCAGCCTTTTTGTTTTGTTTTTCTTTGCCTTCTCCGCTTTTTCCCTTCTTTCGTTTTTGCCGATTTTTAGTTTTCTGTTTCTGTTCTCAGTTGTTTTAATTTATCATCTTCTTTGCTACCCCATCACCCCCCATGATATAAATTGTCTTCTCTCTTCTAGCATATTTATGTACATTCCCTGTAATTCACTGCACTATATATCACTGAGCTGAACGTCACTGCACACCACTGTGCTGTATTTAACTGCATATCATTCTACTGTATTGCACATCAATGCACAGCGCTGAACTTCACTGCATAGTATTTTACTGCATATCATTGTGCTGTGCTGAACCTCACTGCACATCCCTGCACTGTGCTGAACCTCACTGCACATCCATGCACTGTGCTGAACCTCACTGCACATCCATGCACTGTGCTGAACCTCACTGCACATCCCTGCACTGTGCTGAACTTCACTGCACTGTTCTTCACTACATATCGCTGCACTTCACTGAACTTCACTGCCCTGTATTTTACTGCATATCATTGTGCTGTACTTCCCTTCACTGCACTGCGCTGAACCTCTTTTCACTTCACTGCACATCACTGCGCTGTATTTCAGTGCACTGTACTTCACTACATAGCACTGCACTTCACTGCATTTTACTGCATATCATTACTGTACTTCACTGCACTGCGCTGTGTATATCACTATATATATTTTTACTCACTGAGCAGCAGAGGCTGGCTGCATTAAACCCAACACTGAATAACATGGGAGTGGCACAGTGCGGGGGCTGTGGACAGTGTGGGACGGCACAGGACAGAGGCTGTGGACAGTCCGGGACGGCGCAGGGCAGGACTGTGGACAGTGTGGGAGGGCACGGTACGGGGGCTGTGGACAGTGCGGGGGCTGTGGACAGTGCTGTAGTGCCCTGCAGGCAGCTGAGGTAGGGCCGCAGCAGTTGGCCTGGAATCCTCTAATGCCAGCACAGCCGCCCCTCTTCCTGTGAAAGAGATCTTTGCCCATTGTAGAGCTGCGCCCCTTCCCTGCCCCCCCTCAATGTGCGTCTCCCCTGTGTCGGCTGCAGCACAGGGCCTGGGGGGGGGGGGGGGGAACACGGGGGACTCGCCTCAATGTCACCCTGCCTGATGCCCCTCCCTCACTGACACTACTAGACAGCTGAACTGGCTAAAAATAGCCCCGGAGAGAGTTTTGGAGGTGGGGGGGAGCCGGTGCTGCTGCTATCGGAAAAGATTCACACACAGAGAGAGAGAGTGCGCAAGGGTTTATTATTAATACCTTTATCACAGATTTAAAATGTACACACACAAAAAAATATGAATATAGTTTTGTACATCGACCTGTTGCTCTCCCCGGGGTCCAGTGCATGCGCCCAGGAGTGCCCTGTGATGACGCCGTGGAGAAGCCAGAGAGGCTAGAACGGGCTCCCCTGGAGCCAGGAGAGAGAGAGACGGGGAGACAGACAGAGATGAGCAGGGAGCAGAACGCAGCCTCCCATTGGCTGACTGGTTTCCAGCCGAACTCTGTCCTGTGCTTGAGCTGACGCTTTCAGTTAATTGTGTGCAAATCATTTCAATCCCAACCCCCAGCAGTGTCAGAGTGTGTCAGAGTGTGTCAGAGTGTGTCAGAGTGTGTCAGAGTGTGTCAGAGTGTGTCAGAGTGTGTCAGAGTGTGTCAGAGTGTGTCAGAGTGTGTCAGAGTGTGTCAGAGTGTGTCAGAGTGTGTCAGAGTGTGTCAGAGTGTGTCAGAAATCCTGAGACGCTCAGTTCCTCGGCCCGGTCCCTCACCTGTCCCTGTGTGTTTGTGTTGCAGATAATCCAGTACCAGACCGTGCGCTATGACACGTTGCCTCTGTCGCCGTTGTCCAGAAACAGACTCAGTAAGTTCAGCCTCTCCTTCAGATCATAGTGATAGTCCTCATATATGAGTAAACATAGTAATTCCCTACTAACGAGTTGTCTGTCTCTCTCTCTCCCTCTCTCTGTCCCCCCTCTTTCCCTCTCTGTGTCTCTGTCCTTTTCTCTCTCTCCTGCTGCATCCCTCCCTCTCTCTCTCTCTCTCTCTCTCTCTCTGCACAGATGCGGTGAAGAGGAAGATCCTGGTGCTGGACCTGGACGAGACGCTCATCCACTCGCACCACGACGGAGTCCTGCGGCCCACGGTGCGGCCGGGCACGCCCCCGGACTTCATACTGAAGGTGTGTAGCGCCGGGTGTGGGTGGGGCCTGTGTCTGTGTCCCATAGAACAAACGTGGGGGGCCCTCGATGCGACCCTGAGAGGGGGTGGTGGGGGGCGGTTCGCCTGCCGTTGATTTTGTTGTCAGGACCCTTTAAACCGCTCTCTCGGATCTCCCTCGATCCCGAAGTGAATAGAAAACCAAAAGACCAAAAACAAGATATCACTCTCACTCTCTTTCTCTCCAGGTTGTTATAGATAAACATCCAGTCAGATTTTTTGTACATAAAAGACCGCATGTTGACTTCTTTCTAGAAGTGGTGAGTATTATTATTATTATTATTATTATTATTATTATTATTATTTTGTAAACTATTCACTTCATGATCCAAGCAGAGCAGTGACCCCCCCACCCTCTCCCCCCTCCCTCCCCAGGTGAGTCAGTGGTATGAGCTGGTGGTCTTCACCGCCAGTATGGAGATCTATGGCTCAGCAGTGGCTGACAAGCTAGACAACAACAGAGGCATCCTGAAGCGCAGATATTACAGACAGGTACCCCCCCCCCCCCCCCCCCGTCTCTCTCCTTCCATCTGTCTGTCTGTCTGCCTCTGTTAGCTGTGCCTCACTCTCTCTCTGTATCTGTCCGTGTGTGTGTGTGTGTCAAATTCAAATTCAAAAAGAGCTTTATTGGCATGACAAGGTTACACCCGTTTTGCCAAAGCAAGTACAGGGGGTTCTACTGCAAAACAGAACAGTGCAGGGGGCAGTAATACTGTATACAGTGTCTCTCTGTGTGTCTCTCTCTCTCTCTCTCTCTGTCTCTCACTCTCTGTGTGGGTCTGTCTGTCAAAGTGCTTTATTGGCATGACAGTTGTACATGAGTATTGCCAAAGCATTATCAGAGAAAAAAAAAATACAAAAATAAATATATATATATATATATATATAATTATTATTGATATATATATATATATAATTATTATTATTGATTTATTATTGATATATATATATATATATATCAATAATAATAATTATATATATATATACTTAACAAAAAATGTAACTATTTAAACAATACAGAAAATACATATTTTTATATATATATATATATATATATGCGTGTGTGTGTGTATGTGTATGTGTATATATATATATATATATATATATATATACACTCACCTAAAGGATTATTAGGAACACCTGTTCAATTTCTCATTAATGCAATTATCTAACCAACCAATCACATGGCAGTTGCTTCAATGCATTTAGGGGTGTGGTCCTGGTCAAGACAATCTCCTGAACTCCAAACTGAATGTCTGAATGGGAAAGAAAGGTGATTTAAGCAATTTTGAGCGTGGCATGGTTGTTGGTGCCAGACGGGCCGGTCTGAGTATTTCACAATCTGCTCAGTTACTGGGATTTTCACGCACAACCATTTCTAGGGTTTACAAAGAATGGTGTGAAAAGGGAAAAACATCCAGTATGCAGCAGTCCTGTGGGCGAAAATGTATGCAGCAAAGCATTTGTGAAGCCACAACACGTACAACCTTGAGGCGGATGGGCTACAACAGCAGAAGACCCCACCGGGTACCACTCATCTCCACTACAAATAGGAAAAAGAGGCTACAATTTGCACAAGCTCACCAAAACTGGACAGTTGAAGACTGGAAAAATGTTGCCTGGTCTGATGAGTCTCGATTTCTGTTGACACATTCAGATGGTAGAGTCAGAATTTGGATTAAACAGAATGAGAACATGGATCCATCATGCCTTGTTACCACTGTGCAGGCTGGTGGTGGTGGTGTAATGGTGTGGGGGATGTTTTCTTGGCACACTTTAGGCCCCTTAGTGCCAATTGGGCATCGTTTAAATGCCACGGCCTACCTGAGCATTGTTTCTGACCATGTCCATCCCTTTATGACCACCATGTACCCATCCTCTGATGGCTACTTCCAGCAGGATAATGCACCATGTCACAAAGGTCGAATAATTTCAAATTGGTTTCTTGAACATGACAATGAGTTCACTGTACTAAACTGGCCCCCACAGTCACCAGATCTCAACCCAATAGAGCATCTTTGGGATGTGGTGGAACGGGAGCTTCGTGCCCTGGATGTGCATCCCACAAATCTCCATCAACTGCAAGATGCTATCCTATCAATATGGGCCAACATTTCTAAAGAATGCTTTCAGCACCTTGTTGAATCAATGCCACGTAGAATTAAGGCAGTTCTGAAGGCGAAAGGGGGTCAAACACAGTATTAGTATGGTGTTCCTAATAATCCTTTAGGTGAGTGTGTATATATATATATATATATATATATATATGTATATATATATATATATGTATGTATATGTATATATGTATATATATGTATCTGTCTCTTGTCACTCACCCCGTCTCTCTCTCTCTCTGTGTGTCTTCGTCTCTCTCCGTCTGTGTGTGTCTCTCTCACTCACTCTCTCTGTGTCTCACTCTCTCCGTCTCTTTCTCTCTCTCTCTCACTCTCTCTCACTGTGTGTCTCTCTGCAGCACTGCACGCTGGACCTGGGCAGCTACATTAAGGATCTGTCGGTGGTGCACAGTGACCTGTCCAGCATTGTAATCCTGGACAACTCCCCCGGAGCCTACCGCAGCCACCCAGGTCAGCCCCCCGCCGCAGCCCCCCATAGCCCCCCACAGTCCCACCCAGGCCAGCGCAGCACAGTCTCAAACACATCCTATAAGTCACCTTGGACAAATATCTGTATATTAATAATCTCTTTTGACACCTGCCTGCCTGACGGTCTCCCTCGCTGTCCCTCCCTCCCTCCCTCTCTCGCTCGCTCTCTCTCCCACTCATCTTTCTTTCTTTCGCTCTCCCCCCCCCCCACACAGACAATGCAATCCCTATCAAGTCGTGGTTCAGCGACCCCAGCGACACGGCCCTGCTCAACCTGCTGCCCATGCTGGACGCCTTGAGGTGAGTGAAGCCGGGAGACACGTTCTCTGTGACGAGAGCCTGATCACATGACCACCGCCGCAGACCTGCCAACCTTTTGCGTAGCGTGTACGCATTTTGACATCAAAGTATGCTGGTACGCATCGCAACACTAAAATACGCACAAATAGGGCTGGCATTCTGCACACTTGCCCTTATTATGTAATGTATATTTGTTGCGCGTGAAATAAAGCATCTCAATATTTATGCATTGTGAAGCACTTAATTACTTGCATTAAATTAAAGAATTGTAAAGGGGGGACGTTGAGGACTGAATATCTCCTGTGTACGTGTGTGTGGACCGGTATGTGAGGAGCGCCGCAGGCACAGTCACAGCGATGCACAGTGGATTTCACGCACAGTCCTCCCCAAAGTTACGTCCTATTGGGTCCGAGACCGGCGACACAAGTGATGCCACGTAAGACGAGACGCGTGTTGAAGCAGAAGCGTCTACACAAAACCTCGCGAACGAATACACTGTAATTGCACGTGTACATGGAGCGTGAGAATACTGAACATACCGTACTTGTGTAAAAGGACTATGACAAATGCAGAACTTGACAGCATCAACCGCAGAATGAAGCTCTGGGCTGATTTTTGATTAGGTTCACTCCTCTTCAGACCGTCTGACTTTCACCTCATGTCTGGGTGTTGGAAACAAACCTAACGTGTGTGTGATGCCTTCTCACAGCCATGCACGGCAGAGCGAGGTTAGCTAGAACAAAAGTGCGCTATTATTTGAGGTATTATTCACTGACTGCTGCTGTTCACTTTATTTATTCATTAAATCTTGTCTTTTTGTATGGAGAGCTGAAGTAAACAGCAATGAGCTACATATACTTATGTTTTCGGGTAGCTACAGAGGCTCTGTTTCTATTTATTGTTAAAACCTATCGGTTAACATTATCCCAATACCAGGACAGCAGGTTAACATAAACACAAAGTAATAAAGGAGTGGTTATCCAAATCATTTGCATACTGTATTGTTTTCTGGTGGACAGGTTAAGGAATGTCAACAGTTTTAAGTCTCTCTCTCTCTCCCTCAGGTTCACGGCCGATGTCCGATCCGTCCTCAGTCGAAACCTACACCAGCATCGTCTCTGGTGATTGGCTATGATCGGCTCCCAGCGCCCCCCTTGTCCGTCATGTGACCTGCCAGGCCAGACGCCCCGCCCCCTGCCGACTGCCACCTGACGAACAGGAGTGTGGCTGGGCGGTAGTGGGGAGGGAAAGGGGGGTCGACATCTGGTGGATGTGGGGGGGGGTTGGAGATTGTGTGTATGGGGAGGGTGGGGGGGTCGACATCTGTCCCCCCCCTGCCTCACAGGTCGCCTGCCTGAGAAAGAAGGAGCGAGAGAGAAAGAGTGAGTGTGGCGCCTCCCTCCCTCCCTCCCTCTCTCCCTCTCTCTCTCTTTCTCCTCTCCCTCCACACACCCCTTCCCCCCCTCCCCCATCCCGAGGGCCCCACTTTCTCATCACCCTCCCCCCCCACACTGTCCCCGCCAGAAATCTGCCGAGTCATGGGAAGTTTGAATGGCTACCGGGGGGCTGTGATTGGTGGGGACAGGCAGGGCAGGGACCGTTTCCCTTGAAGGAGAAAGTGGACAATGGAATCTGGGGGGGAATGTAAAATGAAAATGTTTTTATTTTAGCTGGGATGGGGTGAGGCGGGAGTGGGGTGGCGGGGCGGCATTTATGCACACAGAAGCTGTCTTTCCATTTAAACTGCAGTCCGGAATGTGGCGGTCTGGTTTTTTTCTGATTCTTCGCTGTTTCTCCTCCTCCTCGCCTCTCTCCCTCTCTTCCTCTCTCTTTCGGTGTGGGGCAGCCTAGTATTTCAAAAGGAAACTGGAGCGATGGATGGAGAGAGGGAGGGAGAGAGAGAGACACTTTGTACACAACATGCAATGAAAGGACCAGTCAGTCAGTTTAAAATCAGAAACTGTTTCTTATCCTCCATAGTCCAGGTGGGGGTGGGGAGCAGGGTTACACAGGCTACCTACACAATTGTTACACAATTACCCCTCCACCTCGTCCTCAACCCCTCCTGTGTCAGTGCAGCCATTGCAGACCCCACAATCTTACAGCGGTGATGTTTTGGGGGCGTTTCTTTTTTTTTTTTTTTCCCTCTACATTTCCTTTTTTTCTAAGCCTCCCTCCCCAGCTCCAGCCTGTCGAGCATTGGGGGGTGGGGGGCGACAGGAGTCCTCTGTTCTGGTTCAGTACCCAAACTGTACATGTTACTAATAAAACAAATCAGTATCAGCACTGCCCCCGGCCTGCTGTCATTTAACACCACCATCATCATCATCAAACAGAATTGATTTGATCTGTCTACTTTTAGAGCACGAGAGCGTGGAGGAAGAGGGAAGGGGGAGTAGGAAGAGGTGAAGAGTGGAAAGAGAAGGAGGCATGGGTAGGAAGAGGGAAGATTGGAGGAGGGATGAGGAGGAAGAGAAGGGAGACGAGGGGAGAAAGGAATTATGGAGGGGAGGAAGAGTAGAGGGAAGGAGGGAGTGGGAAGAGTTGAGAGGAGGGAGGAGAGGGGATGGGGGTGGTACAAGGGAGACCAGAAGATGACTACAGGGGGGAGAGAATGAAGGAGTATGGAGAGAGGAGAAAAATAGGAGTGAGAAAGAGAAGGAGTCCCATCATGCATCAAGAGTGAGTGAGAAGCACATTGTCGCAAAGCTGGGGGTGAAACACAGCAGCAGAACAACCAAGACTATTCAGAGAACACCTCTGGGATTAACTGGATGGACCAATCTATGGCAGGGATGGGGGGTCTCCAAGGATCACAGTCGTTTTCTCCCAGCTGTGAATGGTTCCAGGGCCTGTCCTGCCCCTGATGGTCTCGCCACCTGGCAGAGCAGCACATGGAAATGCCTTGCACAACACTGGCCCCTGGTGGTGGAAAAGAGCTGTGAATACCAACAGTTCAATTAAGCAATTGGTGAGAACCACGGGGTTAAACCGACTTCACCATTCACACAGTAGGTCTGCGATTAGATTGAAACCACTTCAGGATTGGCAGCGCCTACTCTGCACATTAATATTAATACTATTACTATTACTACTAATACATGTGAATGCAGGACGTCATTTTGCAGTCATTAAAGATTGCTTACTTACTGTGCCGTCTCTGACTATGTGGCAATGGGGCTTGGGGTTAGTTGGGTCGCAGGTGTCAAAATGTGGTCTGGATGGGGCGACCAGGGGCATTTAGACAGGGAGCTTTTGAAGTGACGTCACAAGCACCATTATTATTGGAACTACACGTGGGGGTCAGACTGCGTACTTCATGTTTGGCGGGGGGACACACTTCGCTTTGGAAGCAGGATAAGTGTTGGTTTGCCCCCACGGCCACAGACCCCGCTCTCCGTGACTCGACAAGCGGGCCAACCGGCACTGCGTCCGCCGCACCACGGGACTGCCCCAGCCGGGCGATCACATGACAGTGGCAACCCTGCGCAGCACCCCCTCCTCCCAGAGCTGCGCCGTCTCCTTCCGCCCTGTGCGAAACAGTCAAAACAAAGTAGTCCCTTGTTGATATGGGTGCAGAATAAAGAGTGCGTCGTCTGTGATGGCAGGGTGGCATCTGTACCTGTGAGCACAGCACACTTATGCGCCCTGACAGTCTTTCTACCAGGTTGTGTTACACTGACTCTTTTGTGTGTCAATAGAAACAATTTAAATATCAGACACACGACTTGCTGTAGAACTGATCTGCTGTCTGCTGGTGCAAACTGTCTATTGCATTATTAAAAACGCATTTAATTTAATTTGCATTGGTGGTTAATGTCAAGCCGAGAGGGGGGTGTGCTGTACTATGATTTATTGACTCTGGCATCTGCTGGAGACTACGCACTAATTGCGCAATATTGTGTGTAAGCCAGGGCTGTGGAGGGCGCTATAAAATGCTGTTGCACCTCCCCGGCTGACCGATCCCGGTCCCGCCATGACTGCCACCAGAGACCACCGCTTCTCGGGTGGGGAAACACAATCGCCTTGCTTACCGCAGCCCTTACGCAAGGCTGCCCCGTAAGCAAACACGCGTGGTTGTGTCTTTTTGCGTAGCCCGTGTTGGAGAATAGCGCGCAGAGCCAAGGGGCGGCTGACGCACCGGACGCACGCCACGCTACAGCCGGGGACTTTCCTGGACGCGACGTCACGTCCCCCCGGCTCCACCAATCGCAGCGTCGCTGGCGTGCCGTCCCGCCCCGCCCCGCCGCCTTGTTATTGTATCCTTCCGCCCGCCCTCCTTCCCCTCCGTCACAGAGAGCCGCAGCACCGACAGCAGTGTCTCCCCGCCGCCCAGAGAGAGGAGCCGAGCCACCGACCGTCCCAGCCGCGCTGAGTCTCTCCCCCGCCATGAAGTTCCAGTACAAGGAGGAGCACCCGTTCGAGAAGAGGCGATCGGAGGGCGAGAAGATCCGAAAGAAGTACCCGGACCGGGTCCCGGTGAGTAAACAACAACACCACCGCGACGAGACCCCCCTCATAAACCCCGCTCAGCCCGGCCTAGACTCCTCGACAGCGGGGGGAGAATGAACCCCACACGGGCCGTGCCGTCCTTATGCACCCGTGTCTCGGCCGTCGTGTGGCCCGCTGACTTGACCTCCATTTTCATGTCCCGACACTGCGGTGTGTTGTAATGTTGCCGTGGCGCCTTTGTGTTGTGTTTAGGTGTGTGTCTGTGGTGAGGAGGTTGTGTTGCAGCGCAGGCCTGTGTTCATATGTGTGTTTTGACGTGCGGCCTCCTGACGAGAGGAGACGGATTTATTTATTTATATACTTACCTCTGACGCAACAGTACGGCGGAAGTGGTGGTCAATTCATAACATTCCAAACCGGAAGACGAGCCAACTCTCGTGTATGAATACTAATCATAATTACAGTGATAATGATGGTGCTAGTGATGGGTAGTCGTTTCCCTTCGTGGGGCCCGGATGGACGCGCCTGAGACCCACGCCGTGTGTTTGTCACTGTGATTTTGTTTGGTCACCCGATCCGCACTGTGGTTTATTTTTAAGCTGCTGTTTAAAACCTGATCCCTGATCCAGGAGCACAACACGGAGGCTGGTATTCATGTAGTAAAATATACATCAGAGCACCAATAAACGCAGGACAGGACTTGTCATATGTGTGTTATGGCATAAATGTATTAATGTAGCCCCCCACGATGGAAAGGAGTGGGACCCTGGAGAGCTTACCGTCCTGCAGATTCTGGTGGATTGATTGGTTTATTGATTGCTTACACCCTTTTGTCAGCTTGATTGCATTTCCAAAATCCTCCAAAGATCTCCTTCCCTCGTCCCCTGGGTTCTGAAAAAGGTGAATTGGGCCTGACCCCCACTGTGGAAGTGTTGCATGCCTACCTCTTGCCTGGCTGGGTGCGGGGGTGAGGGTGATCTGCAGTCGGAAAGCCGTGCTGTGCCGCTGCCGTGTGTGTCGTTGGGGGGCCTCTCTGTTCTGATGTTTTCCAGGGACAAGCGAGGATCGTTGTGGTGATCAGATTTAGACCACCGTGGCCTGATTCTGAACCGACAGGAGTCAGGATACATTTTGATGACGATGATAATGATGCTGCTGATTAAATCCCTCTCTGTCTCGGCCCATCTGCACCGTGGTCTCATTCCCTCCGCCCCCCACTATAACTGGGTCAGCTCACATCTCCGGTGCCCCCTGTTTAAGGAGTCGAATGTAGTGGTTTCGACCTGGCAACCCGAATGCCGGTGTAGGTATCGTAGCCCGGCGTTTGCCACGTTTTGTTGCGGTTGTTAGAAAGAGGTGGTGGAAAAGAGTGATGGGTTTGAATCATGCATTTTTATTAGAATGGTACTGTAAGGGAATGTTTCTACAGAGCAAAGTGTGTGTGTGGTTGCATTTTGTTGTAAGAGGGAAGTGCACATTGCTCAGAGCAGAGACCAGTTATCTGTATGACTGGAGGCATTGGTGAGATGCTTGAGGGGGCTTTTCACTGCTGCGTCTCTCGCTTCTGCTTTTCCAAAAAGCAGAACTCTCTTCGCCCCATGGGAGTTTCACTGTTTACTGAAGGACACGGTCCCCACCTGGACCCTGCTGGACTGGACTGTGTCTCTCGGTACCAGGGCCGAGATCCTGCTGGACTGGACTGTGTCTCGGGACCAGGGACCAGACCCTGCTGGACTGGACAAAATTAAAAAATAACTATATTCATTTTTTGCTGTATGTCGTTAGGCTGGTTTGTTGTTTTTTGTTTATAATTAAATTTTAGAATATAAATATAATATAATATGTGCACCTGTGTGTGTGTGTTTGTGTTGTGCAGGTGATTGTTGAGAAGGCTCCCAAGGCCAGGATAGGAGATCTGGACAAGAAGAAGTACTTGGTGCCCTCTGACCTCACAGGTGAGTCTCTGTCTCTCTGTCTCTGGTTGCCCAGCAGTGAATGGCTGTTCTCATATGTGTTGTCTCTCCCCCCACCAGTGGGCCAGTTCTACTTCCTGATCCGGAAGCGAATCCACCTTCGGGCCGAGGACGCGCTGTTCTTCTTCGTCAACAACGTCATTCCCCCCACCAGCGCCACCATGGGCCTGCTCTACCAGGTACTCTGTCTCTGTCTCATACACTTTCACCCTCCTTCTCACCCTCTTTTTATGTATGCATTGATCTTATCTCACTTTCTCTTCCTCTCTATGGGTCTTCCTTTCTGTTAGGGCTGGGCAATATGACCTAAAAATTCTCCTATTTTTAGAAGTTCGGGCGATACACAATATATATCTCTTATTTCTTGATTTTCTCCAAACAAGCTACAAAATAAGACCAAAGAGATTTATAATTCAAACAAGGAGGCTTTCTTTAACCAGTAAATATGTAAAGCTAACAAATGCCACTTGCCAGGCTGTCGTAAATATGATTTTTGTTTTACCTGACTTTAAATTAATACATTAGATAAATACAGAATAACATAAAATACCTGGGTTTACAGTGATGCATTTTTACATTCAAGATCATAATCCCACGAGCCCACAAACAAACATGCAACTTCGTGAGAGAATTTTTCACATTTTTGACGGTATGAAGGTATGTTTTAATGGCCGTTTTATACTGTTCGTAAAGCAAAAATATTAGGACACACCTGACATAGAATTACGTTTCCCTGTTCTGTGTCCGTTGTCTTGAAACCAAATAATGTCCACTCTGTCAACGACGCACCTTTCTCCGGGACAGATTCACTGGGTCACTTAGCTGTGAAGTGTCACCCACACTACTCTCCTCCATCTCGTCTTCATTCATTGTGCATTCATCACGTTTGTGTGTTTGTCAACATGCAATACACATGGAATGTTTTTTCGATATTTGGCTGAGGCACATCCTTTCCAAAATCAGGGTCGCATTCGAGAAGCGCAGCTTGGCAGTGTTTCGGCTTGACGCCACTGAGCACTGCCCACAGAAATCTGCGCAGAATCGCAGTCAGTGCAGCTCTGAGAAGCTGCTGCGGGAGGCGAGCTGTGGCTGTCAGACAAAAGATTATGCAGAAATCAAGAGGGACGTGTGAAGCTGAATAAAAACTACTGCTGCCCCGAATGTCAGCTTTCATTACACAATGAAGCTATGAACAGCATTGTCAAAACCACAGATGTAAATAAAATGTAAATAATCATACACAATAATTATTACTTAAATGACTGGCAATTCTATTTTTTAAAATAATATAAAAATAATAACATTATTTGTGAAGAACGGTTGCGTTCTTGTAGCGCAGACTTGCGCAGATCTGCAGCATCCAACCGATCTCATTGGTGGAGCCGTGCAGAGCGCAGATGTTTGCGTTACACGAACACTATTGGCGTTCTTTGATCAGATGCGTCTCATGTCAGACCACAGTCTCAAGCAGCCGGCTTAGCAAGTTGTGGGATATGCGAACGCGATCAAATTTATTGGTAGCTGAATGATTTGACTGAATGACACCGTAATTAGTAAAGTATTAAATGTAGCATAGAAAACTTTAAAATACCGATATGAAGGTATAGTATAGTAAAAGTCCAAACCGGTCCGTTAATGAATACCGGTATATAGTTTTTTACGGTATATTTCCCAGCCCTACTTCATGAACAGTTGCATTTCCTGATTCAAGACTCGAAACTACTAGTTTACTAATATCGACACACATGTATTATCTCTCTCTCTCTGTGCCTCCTGTCTGTCAGGTAAACTTTAACCCTCCCTCCCTCCTCCATCCCTTATTTATGTGTTTATCTTCCCTCCCTTCTCTCCCTCTCTATGTGTATTTATCCTCTCTCTCTCTCTCTCTCCCCCTTTCTATTATGTTTTTATCTTTTCTCTCATGTATTCATCTCTCGGTCTCTCTCTCCAGGAGCACCACGAGGAGGACTTCTTCCTCTACATCGCCTACAGTGACGAGAGCGTGTATGGGGGGGGGCCCACGACAGTGTAACAGTCAGGTCACCCCCACCCCCACCTACCCCCCTGCCGTGAACAGCCTCGCGATCCAGACGGAGACGATCAGCACTTCAAACCCACCCCCCCTGGGCTGACAGACCAACTCTCCCTCCGTCCGCTTGCTTTTCACCCCACCTTCGATCGATATTCTTGTCATTATTATTATTATTATTATTATTATTATTATTAATATGATTGTTAAGATGATTACTATTGTTCTTGTCATTATTTGGGTGGTTTTCTAGCTCCTGTCAGGCTTTCTTTTATTATTCTTTCAGTTTGTTTTCCTCCTCCGCCTTCTGTTTTTTTGTTCAGCTGCGTTTCCACTTGCAAACCATTAGTAAGTTGGCAAAAAAATTAATAAACCCCCAAACCAAAAAACAAACAAACACAAGACTCAGAAAAGGCCTCGATTTATTTAATTGTATAATTATGTGTGTGTGAATTGTCTGGACTGTAGGGGTGGTGCTACAAGGGATCATGGGAGTGGGAAGGGGCAGTGGTGCAAGGGATCATGGGAGTGGGAAGGGGCAGTGGTGCAAGGGATCAAGGGGAGTGGTCTCTGGTCCCCTTCTGTGCCATCTAGTCCCAAACCCAGGGCTCATAACCCCTCTAGAATATGCAAATTCAAGCCCTATCACTAGGCCAGTGAGGTTTAAAGTGTCATAAGAGAACAAGAAATGTGCTACAGAACCAGGGGCCCACTCTGAGGCTGGGGGACTGTGGGAGTATAGTCAACAGGAGGTAAAGTATAGGTTACCAGGGTAAAAATATGGTTATAAACGCTTCACACAAGCCCTTTCATTAAATTGTTTCAAGGCAACAAGGGAGCCCAAGTATCACTTTGCCAAACAGATTCTGGTTGAGGACCCGCACCTACAGAAATTGCCACATACTGCATTAATAAAAGGAACAAGGGAGAACATCGAATCTGAACAGGTTCTCAGAAGTTCAACACACTCCTAATGAGATGGATGTGCCTGTACATCCTTTCATAATTAAGCAACTAAAATAAAAACGGGTGGACCCCAGTTTGGGAACTTCTGCTATAGGTTACCCTAAATCACACATTTCTAAACCCTGGGACCAGGGCTGGAGTGGGACTTATTTTCAGCCCAGGAGTTTCATGCCTCAGACCAGCCCACTGTAGTTCACAACCTATTGGCCTATCCTGGAGATATATTATTATAGCTTGTCTATGTAAGACTGCTATAGTGCACTATTCTCTTGTTATTCACAGTGTATTTTACTAGAATATAATAATTTCCAATTCAGTGCAAATAAGTGTAGCTTCACAACTTTAAATTAGTTTATTTTCACAAATATGAGAACACTGTAAAAGTGCACATATATATACACCGATCAGCCATAACATTATGACCACTGACAGGTGAAGTGAATAACACTGATAATCTCGTTATCATGGCACCTGTCATACAACGCTCAAACATGAATAAATATAAAAGTATTGCTCTGTTCTCTCTCTTTGTCATTCACAGTACTACTTTCTAAGGACACAATCATCTCTTTTTCCCTGTGCATGAGTGTAACATTAATGAACGCCTGAGCAGTGCACTGGTCTCTGAAACATTGTTTATTACAGTATCATTGTCCAGAGAGATGAGAATGTCTTTCTCAGTGCACATGAATGTTTTTATTTTTTCTGACCCTTTTCTCAATAAGGGCAGTCTGCACTACCAGCTCCCAGTCTTCCTTCTCTTGCAGCTTTCCATTGGCCCACTTCACAAACTCATCAGCTGCTCTCTTAACTCCTTCAAAGTCCCTAATACACTTCCTAAGGCTGTCCTCTGTCCCCTCAACCAGATGTTGAGCTGTGAGAATATCCATTCCCCTTATCTGTAAGTATTTTGAATCCTATGAATCTATGAATCCCTTTGTCTTGGCCCTCACAGTTGGCTTTAGTAGTTGCTTGTAGATGATTCACAGTCCACCATAGCAATCAATCTTTAATGAATGACATCTGTGACATATCTTACTATGATAGCACACTGGTCCTTTGAGCTGATATCTTGGGTCGTATCTACTTGGACTGAAAACATGCCTGCCTGCCTAACTTCCTCTGCAATAGTGGCCTTTATCAGTTGGCTGATGACATCCACAACTTTGTTGATTGTGTCTTTTGACAGCAGGGTAACGAGATCCTCTGCCCTCTGCCAGTTTCATGCTGCGTCTTGCTATTTTCTATGCAACTGTTTACATGCTGTTGGAGGCAAACATCATATTTGCATGAGAGTAGAATCAATTCTAGGACGTTGCCATGATTAACAGCAATGTTTTCCCAGCTATAACAGCCTCTGCTTTACCTCCCCTGTAGCTAAGGCCACATTTGCCTATAACTTTAATGACATCCACTATGCACTCCATCACCTGACGTTTTTTCTTCACTTGCTTGCTATGTAATGACATTTGGTTGCCAGTGAACAGGCTTTTCACATCTGCCTTTTCTACAATTAGAAAGTAAGCATCTGCCCTATCTCTATGGATCTTACTTTTTCCATGTTCCACTATTCTTTGGTGAATATGTTTCCAGGCTTTCATGCCTCCCTTTATGAAAGGGCTATCACTGACCAAAGGTGCAAATGCCAAACAGACAGTACAGTACAGAGATTGTTTTTTTCACAGTAAGTCAACCACTTGTGGTTGGTCCCATCTTTGCTGTTGAAAACATTTGGTATAGGACGTTTTGGCGTTTGTTGAGGATGATAACAAAAAACATATCTATATCCTGTGACTTAGGGCAAGCAAAGTAATCAAAACAATCAACAGCCTCATCTTCGTGTCTTTTTCTTAGCTTGGGGTTCAGGGGTCTGCTGCTGAGCTGTTGTTGCCTCTGCTCTCTCTTTTACAATAGAATTGTGGTTTGTAAGCAACATTATACGTTATATTTTGCCACTGTAGCTTAAGCTAGCATACTGACATATCACCATCTTCTAGCACTTGTTCTGTCCCTTCACTCAGTCTCAAGCTACAAACTTGTTTTACTGTTAAACAAGTCGCTGAGTTTGGCACATTTGGTCACATCATCTTATAAAGCTCTTAATTCTGGCTCTCTCAGCTCCCAATTTTCTCTATTCTCCATCTTGTCTTTGTGTAGGTCTTACATCTTCTACCAATTTGTAATTATGTCAATCAGATGTACAATCTTAACCTCCTGGGGACCAGGGCTGTAATCGACCAATTTGGGATGGGCCACTCTCACCCCCAAATCAGCATCTAAGTGTTTGGATGTTTTTGTGGAGCCGATTTTCGAGGAAAAGTGGATCCGTAGCATTGTGTGGATGCGCGACACCAAACCCACGCTTCTGCAAGCCTACAGGCTTTATTTTAAAATAGTGTTTACTGACCCAACAACCAGCCCAGCCCACCGGGAATCTTTCCATTTCTCCAGATTAGCCACCCCATGCTTGCCTGGGACTACATACAAATTAAATTAAGAAAATCAGCCAATGGGATATTTGCATCCACCTGTTGAAGGCATCATTGCTCCAATAGTTTCTAAGGGAGTGAGTGGTCACAGCACCTGCTTCAGTGATCAGAATGAAATGCAGGCAGGTGGCTGTTGATTGATCAGGAAAAAAAAAAAAAAAAAAGCCACACCACCCTAAACCTATAAGGTAGAGGCACTCCAGGACCAGGGTTGGAGTCAAACTTAGTTTTGCAAGATTTGAAAGCACACCACCCCCCTTCTACAGAGACTACTGTGGACTGAAACTTCCACTTGAGGTCTATAGAGACTCAAGCTCCACAATCTAGCAAACCTGACCTTCTCAGCCTTCCTTGAGACTCAAATCAAAGACTCAAACCCCTGTACTTCACCCCATCTCAGGCAGGCCAACACATTTTAAAAGCATTAATTTTAAACCAAGAGAAGACACAAAACAGAGTGGAGTTAAAGAAACTTTATTCAGAAACATGCTCCATTCCCAGCAGGGCCTTCTGCACCAGGGGCCGGTCTCTCCACACAGCAGCCAGCGCCAGGGCACCGAGCACCAGCACAGTGCAGGCAGCTACTCCCAGCACAGCATAGCTGAAGAGCTGGGGCCCTGTGGGGACAGGAGAGGGACAGGCAGCTCAAAAGGGCACAGAGGACACAGGGCCAAGCCCCAGCAGAGTCCAGCTCCCCTCCTCACCTTCACTGGGAGAAGCCCTCCTGTCCACAGCAGGGAGCTCAGAGGCCATCAGGATCACTTCCCCACTGGACACCACTGCAGTCTCCCCAGGGGCCCTCTGCACTGGGGCCACAGCTCTGCCTGCAGGACAGGAGCAGCATTACAGCAGGACTACAGCAGCCAAGAGCAGGCCCAGTAACAGAAGGGCATTTCTCCAGTAGGATCTCCCTGTGCTGGCACCAAGACCCATCAATCCCCATCACACTGGAACCAGCTACTCACGTATTCTGCGGCTGCACTGAGGGACACAGCTGTCCGTGGCATTAGGTCGGCACACTGCTGCACTACAGTGGATGAACACCTGGGGGAGCAAGAGATGCAGCTCAATACAAACCCATTCAATCCAGTGAAGCCCATTGAGCTCCTCTGACAGGCCCTCACCGTCTCCTTCAGAGGGAGCTGGGAGCCAGCGTCCACAAAAGTAAACATCTGGACCACAAAGCGCTCGTAGTGCGTTGGGTACAGCAGCCTGGAGGAGCCGCCCACAGGAATCAAGCTGGTCTGGTACGGGTCATCTCTGTATGGACACCTGGAAGGACAACCACACCCGGGTCAAGAGCTCTGCCCAAACCAGCAGCACAGGCTGGCCAGCAGGAGAGACAGGGCTCCAGTTACCTGTTCACCAGCAGGCTCCACTGGGGTTGGCCAAGAGGGTTGGAGGTGGACGTTGCCCAGCAGTCTTCCAGGGTCAGGACGATGTTGGGGTCAGTCCTGTTCAGGATGCGAACCTCAACATACACAGGATCCCGCAGGACCTTGGTCACAGGGTAGTCCACATCCCTGTAGTACGAGTCATACACAGCTTCTACAGAGGAACAGCAGGGGCGTTAGGAAGCCAACATGCATTGGAAGCCATTCACTGCCACGGCCCTGTGGACAGCTGGAAACTGTACCTGTTGCAATCCTGAGCTCCACACTGAGGGGCCCCGGGGCCACAACTGAAGGGGGAGGGGGGGCCGCAGTGTAGACTACAGCCTCCACAGGAAGCAGCTCACTGCCCGAGTACCTGCACAGGAAGGTCAGCCTGGAGGGAGAAGCAGCCAGCAGTGGATCAGTCGGGACCCTGACCAAGGGGAAAGGCCACTGGGGGCACAAGGGAGCCACTCACTCATAGAGGCTGTCCCTGGTGATGGAGCCATCAGGCCCCTTCTGAACGTCAAAGGCAGAGGACATCATGTTCTCATACAGCAGGTCTCCCCCCTCAGCCTGGAACACCAATCACAGCCCACATTAGACACCAGACAGGGGGCACAGCAGGCAGCAGCTCCACACAGGGCTGCGATGCTCCTGGCAGTGCTGGGAGAGGCTCACCTTCAGGATGCTGCCGCAGGCACTGACTGGGAACTGGAACTTGGCAAAGCCAGCAGTGGTGCCGACAGGACTGCAGGGGGCGCTCTGACCCCCCAGCAGGCTGACGGTATCGAGGCTCAGCGGAGGGGTGGTGACGTCCCTGGGCACCACAACCACGAACTGCCCATCCGTGGTGCACTGCACCGTCACTGCAGGGAGAGGGCAGTATTGTAGCGAGGATTCAATCACACCAAGAGCACGACCTGCAGATCTGCAGCTGTGTTTCACTGGCGACCCTCTCACCGTCACTGCTGTAGTAACAGCGCTGTCTGGCCCTCGGATCAAAGCAGCAGTCACTCGCCTCACAGTCCGCGCTACTGACCGCCGGGTCTCCACACGCCATCTTCTCAGCCTCACTGACCTGACATTTCTGAACCTGGGCTAAAGACACACCAATGGCTGCTGCCAGCAGCACAGAGACACAAACCCAGACCCGCACATTGATCCCACACTTCTCCATCTCAAAACACTACAAACGAAGTAGCGAGAAACGGCGCTCAGCTCCTTAAATACCTCCGAGCCCTGATTGGCGGAGGGCAGCGATTGGACAGATCCGGATTGTGGCTAATCATTCAATCAATTAATCAATCAATTTATGTTTATCGGACTAGTGCCATTGACAAGGCAGAGCGCTTTACAGATTGACACGATTAATGCAAGGTGTGAAAATAAATAAATAAACCATTAGACACGGAAGAGAGAATACAAACTGGCCATGAGGCTGATAATTAATGTCAACTTAAAACAAATAAAAATAATAACATGTTGCGATTTTTTAGGAATCTATTAATGCAATCAGTAATCAGCCCTAATTAAGAATATTAATTTCTTGGCAGATGCCCTTATCCAGGGCGACTTACAACATAAGTGCAAAACAAAGTGCAAAAATACAGTTAAGTAAAGGCATCTAACATTACAAATTCAATTTACATAAAACACAGCAATTCAAAATATAATAGATTTTACAACTTCCAATTTACACAGGCAAGTACAGTAAGAGACTTCCTACATCCTGGACGGTGAAAGCTAAGTGCTGTCAAGATGTAGGGTCACAGACATGGGCTACGGGAAAGGGTGCCAGGAGGAAAACAATCAAAAACGCAAGAAGCATAATAAAACTGTGAAGTGCTATCTAACGGGGATTACAATTACAAATATTATAAGTACAGTCTGAAAAGATGTGTCTTGAGTAAGCGCCGAAATGAGGTCAAGGACTCTGCGGTTTTGACTTCGGTGGGAAGGTCGATCCACCATTTAGGGGCCAGGGATGAGAAGGAGCCTGTGCGGGTTTATGTCTATCCCAGTTCCTTAACGAGCTCTTCTGTCTGCACCCTGCTGGTGCGTTTATTCACTGTAATGGAAAATATCAATTTGACAGGCAGCTGACATCTAATAATAACAAAACAGCCCGATTATGATACAGACGACCAAGTTACTTTAACTGCGATGTATTCAATTGGATAATAGTGGCCGTGGTAGTGCAGGTGCACTCCACTAATAACCCCAGGGAGCACGGACATCTGAACGAAATCAACCCAGTACATTGCAGTCATAATGAAAATATTGCTAACATGATTCTTTGAAATATAATACAATCAGGAAGCCTCCTTGACAAATTACTTTGTTAAAGCCTCCTTGTGATTATTTAATAAAACGAATAATAATCATAATAATAATCTGTATATTTTGATCACTCTGTGTCCCTGTCTGTCGTTGTCCTGCGACTGGCCGTGTCGGGGCGCATTCCCACGCCGGGCCGGACCTGTTCACACTGACCACTCCGGGCTGGTCTCTGATTGGCTCCCAGTGGCGGCACCTGTATAAATAGGCAGAGGCGCCACAGGTGAGTATTGCACTGTCAGCTTTGAAACCGTCTTGCTGGGGTTAAAGCAACAGAGCCAATCATGGGAGTCTTCGGTAGCACGCTTTATTGGCAAGTGGGCTTGCTGTTTCTCTTTGCGGCTGCGCAGTGTCGGCTGAGTGTTAAAGGCAAGGAGAGCCACCCCCTGAAGCACCGCTCTAAAGCGGGGTCCCCCGGTCTGCGCTCCTCCGGGTCCGGCCGTGGCTACTATGCGCTCCCAGGTCAGAGCCGGGCTGGCGCCGTGACGCAGACCGTCTTTCTCCGGTGCCTAGAGGCCACCGTGGAGATCACCGTGCTCGCCGACCTCTACGCTGTGGGCACGGCCATCAGCGGCTCCGACCTGCGGCTGGGGCCCCCCGCCGCCCCGGGCTCCTGCACCGTCGCCTCCCCCGGGGGCGAGTCGTTCGTGATCACCGCCGAGCTGCAGGACTGCGGGAGCGAGCTGTCGGTAGGCGCTGCCCTTCACAGTATAGTGAAGTCTAGCGCTATAGTGCTCTGGGTCCCGGTCCCTCCAGCAGGACTCCCTGGCATAGTTCTTCTGGAGCCCAACACATTGGGTGTCCGCTTAGATGCGTGTGACCCCTGTATTGTCTTTAACTAAATCTTCTCCAGTGAACTAGACTGAACTCTTCCAGAAGTGCAATTCCTTCAGATGCTAGACCGCCGATGGCCAGTAGGGTGTGCTGCAATGCTGTGTAATGTGAAGCTCTGATTTTAATTGTTATGGTCTCTGAACTGTAACTAGACATGCAATGCAAGAGTCGTGTTAACCAGTTTAAATGCCCTTTCTCTTCGGCTGCCCCAGTTCACCGAGGACTTGCTGGTGTACTCCAACACCCTGTTCTACACTCCGGCCCCTTCCCCCGGCGGCATCATCCGGATGAACAACGCCTCCATCCCGCTTGAGTGCCACTATAACAGGTGAGCACCGCCTGTTGGCCACAGGGCCTGATGTCAATCGGGAGATCTGATGTGCAGGTTCCCACCCCTCCCCTCTTGTGCTCTAAACCTGGGCTGTGTGTCTGGGTTTGAGGTCCAGGTCAGCTCTCCCCCCACAGAACCAATTTTAATACAGTAGCAGTGTGCTCTTGTCCATTGCCCCCCCCATTGCATGCAAAATGTCACTTAGTCTCTTCCAGGTTGAAGATGGATTGTAGGGGGAAGATTCATGTCTACATCAGTGTTAATGTAGACTGAGAAATATCTGAGACTTGAACTGGTTTGGCACCTTGGGGACAGTTAAACTCCTCCACTTGAATGTGCACATTCTTAGCAGATGCCCTTGTCCAGGGTGACTTCCAAAATAAGAGCAATACAAAGGGGCAATAATACAGTGCAGTCTGCAAATTCCAATTTACACACATGATGTAGAGTAAACCGTGTCTTTCATCCAAGATGCAATCC
The DNA here is from genome assembly GCF_036373705.1 of Amia ocellicauda. Classification (NCBI taxonomy): domain Eukaryota; kingdom Metazoa; phylum Chordata; class Actinopteri; order Amiiformes; family Amiidae; genus Amia; species Amia ocellicauda. The sequence goes on from NC_089863.1 coordinate 4,073,709, forward strand.
ATGTAAGCTGCTGGATGTGTTGAGTTCTCCAGACTTGAGCTCATGGAGTCCTTGGTTCTCTGCTGTAAATGCTGATGAGGGACCCCTCTGTCCTGCAGGATGGCCAATGTGAGCAGTGATGCCCTAAAGCCCACCTGGGTCCCCTTCACCTCCACTCGCTCTGCTGAGGATGTCCTGGACTTCTCCCTGCAGCTCATGACTGGTACCCCCTTCCCCCCCCAGAGGTCCAGGTGGTGCCCATGTGGTCAATGTTGGCACTGACTCTCGCATCTCCCTCCAGATGACTGGAGCTCCCAGAGGCCCTCCAACGTCTTCTACCTGGGGGACATGCTGCACCTTGAGGCCTCGGTCAACCTGACCGGCCACCTGCCCCTGCGGCTGTTCGTGGACCGCTGTGTGGCCACCCTGGAGCCGAACCAGACCTCCTCGCCCAGCTATGCCTTCATTGAGAACCATGGGTGAGTCCGGGGGGCCTATTGTGAGCTCCTGTCTGTCCCTCTAGATTAGGACTTGCCAGATTCACACCTCGCTGAGACCCGTGGCCCCTGCCCAGTACAGACTCTCCCTGCTGTCCCTGCAGGTGCTTTGTGGACTCCAAGGCTACCGGCTCCAGCTCACGCTTCCTGCCGCGGCCCCAGGATTCTAGTCTCCGCATGCAGCTGGAGGCCTTCCGCTTCCACCAGGATGCCCGCAGCTCCGTGAGTCCCTGTGCTCTCCTCTGGGCTGTGTGAGTGACCCTGCCCCCTCCCCCACGCTCATGTGCTGTCCTGTCCCTCGGTCTCTCCCTCCTGCAGCTCTACATCACCTGCCACCTGACCATGGCACTTGCCTCCCAGAACGATGCCCAGAACAAGGCCTGCTCCTTTGTGCAGAGGTGAGGTGGTATATTGGGGATGAAGCTGGTGCAACTCCTAAATGCTTTCCCCCTCTGTTCAACAATCCCGTTCTCCTTCCCCAGATGGCAGTCTGTGGACGGCAGTGACCAGGTGTGCAGCTGCTGTGACTCCAGCTGTGACCCCGCCTCCAGGGCCCGGGGCTTGAGGCGCTGGAGCCGAGGGGCCCCATCTCCAGAGCAGGGTGGGTGCAGTAAGCCTTGTACTCCTAAGCCTTGCTGGTCTGAGATGGACCTGACCCCCTGCCTGTCTCCCTGCAGGGCTGGTCCAGGAGGCAGACGCCATGCTGGGCCCGTTCTTCATCATGGGCCGAGCTCCGCCCAACACTGCCCAGTAGCTGCGTTTTTTGAAGGGAGTGGTGAGGGACCCATTTTAATTTGACCCCAGCTCTCCACTCCTGAGTTGGTCCTGGGGGGGCCACCCTATCCTGACTCATGGCTCAGACCCCTGATGGCTTAACTTGTCTTGGTCTGACTCTGGACTAACCTCTAACCACCTCTTTCTCCTTGCAGGCTGCCCTGGGGCTGTGGCCCTTGCGGTGGGCAGGACTCCTACTGTACAAATGCAATCTCTTGTAATTTGAAAATAAAGAGTCCAAGCAATTAAGTGGTCTCTTCCCTTCACTCACTGGGGATGGGAGGGGTGTTGTGGTAAAGTGTCTGCTGGTGAGATGGACCTGGTTCTGGGGGGGGGGGGGTGTACAGGTGAGCCCATCTCTCCAGGGCCACTGGAGGACCAGTCACTGTCTGCAGGGCTGTAAGTCTCTGCTCTTGCACCACAACCAAGGCTTGAAGGTGTTCTGCTCTCTGACTACAGGGTGTTGACACTTCTGTTGCTTCATCCTGGTACTGGTCAAAATCTGATGTACTGGTGCCTCAAAGCTGTGGACAAGCCCTGCCACAGTAGAGGGGCCTCAGAGAAACTGGGGAAGAACTCTGGGATTTTTGAAGAGGGGTGCAAGCAGCTGATCAGCTGTATGTTCTTCAGCACCGGAGAAATAGTTAATATCTTACAAGTACTTTTTTTTTAATTACAAAATGATTTAGGTTTACAGAACAAATTAAAGTTTACCAGTCTGGCAAGAATGCCATAGACCTGAAGCAGTTCAGGTAGAGATGGAAAATCAAATCTAACTATTGACATGCTATTAGTGCCTATATATGTAAATATTTTTATTTAGTTTCAATATTTTCTTGTGATTGTGACTTCATTTTTAAAATGACTTAAATGTTTGGTGGACTGACTGGGTCTACGAACATGTCCCAAGAAACCTCTCCATTAAACACCACTTAGTGACCAACTAAAACTGCAGGCTTTTCACCCAGTCCTGGGTATGGTGATAAGGCCTGATTGGTATTTTAGTGATAAAAATAAGTTGTTGTCCTTGAACAAACACAATGTGTTCAATTTAACACATCAGTTCTAAGGGTTCTCCACTCTCTTGTAAAACTGCACTTCTACAAGGTTTCATCATACTTCGTGCTTTTGCATTACTAGTGCTCGTGTTTATTTTGATTTGATCCCCTATGCCCCCTTTCCCTTGGCTCTTAACTTTGACTTAAAATATTGTCTGCACTTTTACAATCTAGGATGTAGGGCTTGTATTGTTTACTGTATATTTCCACTTGTATAAATCGGAACTTGTAATTGCACTGTATTTCTGCACCTTGTATTGCTCTTATTTTGTAAGTCGCCCTGGATAAAGGCATCTGCTAAGAAAGAGCAATAATAAGGGTGATATTTTAAATGCTGGATTCATGTTCAATACTAAACGGTGTGAGGCCCTTGAATTCTCCAAAGTCTTGTACGATTTGACAATGTGAGTTGAGCAATGAATTAGTCTAAAGCTTCGAGGAGCAGGGTGGTGTGTACTTTGCTGGATCCGCACGGTGACATTCATTTCCCTGTGATTCAATTTGGGAATGGATGGGGATGGGGGGCACGACAGGACGCACTCCGGTCACATTGTAACGAATCTGCAGCGCCGCGGTTCCCATTCCGGACGCTAGAGGGTGCGGTCGAGCCGTCCTCCCTCACAGTGCGGGACAGCGCGGCGGGGTCTGCGTGCTCCTGCCCCGCACCCCCCCCACCCCACGGCGCACGTGTGCAGGGAGGGGGGCGAGGGGACGGGTGTGTGTGGTTGGGGGGGAGTAGGGGGCACGTAGGGAAGCACGCAAGGGGCGCTCACCTGACGTCAGACGCCGCGTTGGCTTGCTAAGAAAGTTTTTTTTTTCCCCCCTCTGTTGTTGATAGAAAGTTTTTGTGTGCAGGATAGTAGGGGAGGCGGGGGGGGGAGTTGATTTTATTTGTCCCCTTGTTCCTGGATCGATCGATTAAGGAGGATTGAAGCGGCGGGCGGAGAGACACAGACGAGCCCGCAGCGCAGTCGATCCCAGTCTCGGTCGGTTTCGGGTGAAGCCTCCGAAATGGCGGAGACCAAAATTATCTACCATATCGACGAGGAGGAGACGCCGTATCTGGTGAAGATCCCCATCGCGGCGGAGAAGATCACGCTGTTGGACTTCAAGCAGGTCCTGAACAAACCCAACTACAAGTTCTTCTTCAAGTCTATGGACCAGGACTTCGGGTGAGTCCGGGACACTGGCGTCCCCGTCCACCCCCCCAACCAGTCCCCCACGCAGTGCCAGACGGGCATCTGCACAACCCAGTCAATGCATCCTATTAATAATAATCCTCATGATGATAATAATAATAATAATAATAATAATAATACACCGGGCAATGCGGGGTTTATTGTCTTGGAGGTGGGGTGGGTTGGTTTCATTGCATCTTTATTTCGGACGGTGGGAAAATGCAATGGCAGTCATGCAGCTGGGAGTTTTTCATTGTGCATTGGCGTAGGGGTGAGGGGGGGGGAGGTTATACATTTCTGCACGGGACGAGAGGGGGTTGGTTGGGGGGGGGCTCCCAGTCTTCTCGCAGGAATGTCTGCTGCTCCTCTGCGTGGATGCGTGGGGTTTGGCTCTGCAGCGGAGTGGCAGTGCACTGATTTGTAGATTTTTTTAAAAAAGGCAAATAAATCAAAAGCGGTGTGTGTGGTCCCCAGTGCGTAACGCCACGACAAATTGGAGGACATGCCAGGAGCACAAGCAGCCCAATGCATCTCCGAGGGCACAATGCGTGCGGTGTTTGCGTGGTTGATGTGCGTGTCTTGTGTCCCGTGTTGTCTTTTGTGTTTTTTAAGTGCGCCCAGCGCCTCCAAGGGGTCTTGCGTTGCGCTCGGCTTTGGAGACGCATACCGTTTGAAGAGAAGTCAGACAGAGAGACAGTCCACCTCAATCTACGTGGACAGCCCGCCACCGGTTACTACAGCATAATCAATACGTTTTGAAAAAGAATTCTGATTCTTAATTAATTAATTGATTTTTTTTTTCTTTTCTATTTTTTTAACGGGAATTTAATAACAAAACAATCAGCACGGACTGCACACACACGCCCCTCTCGTAATAAACCCCGGTCACTCTTGGAGTATTTTCTCCCAATCTGCTGTATTGTTTATCTGCCCCCGTCCCTCCCTCCCTCCATCCCTCCATCCATCTCCTTGAAAACCGGACTGGTGACGGCCTTTGTCTTTTATTTATTAAAAAGCAGAGAAATCCAATCGCCTACCCCCCCCCCGAAAGAAAGAAAGAGAGGGGCAACAACAAAACAAGAATGGAAGTGAAATCAGAGAAAAGAAAAGGAAGAAAACACTTTTGTCCCGAGGATTAGGCTGCATCTCGCTTTTCACTCCCTCTTGTTGTGAAATCAGGATTTTTTTTTTCTATTCCTCCTTCTTCGGGAGCTGTGCCAAGTCTACCCCCGACCTCCCCCCCACCTCCTCTCCAGTGCCGCCTCTAAGGCCTGTTTCATTTCTACGATTTCCTCAATTCGGCGGCTGGTCCAGGTTGGAAGGTTTCCTGGCTGTGTGTCGCGCTGCTTCACCCGGCGACCGCACACCGGGTCCCCACGGCCTCTCCGGGACGGGACGGTGCGCTGGCCAACACATCTGGGAAATCACTTTAAACAGCCGTCTAGCAAAACGCGCTCTGTTAAAGAAGAGCATAAATCCTTATAGATATCGATAATGTAAATGGCATCGATATAGCGCCCCGCAGAAGTGACTATATGGGACTGGACTGCTGCAGAGCCACTGACTGGACTGTATATATTTGTTATGCAGTCTTGGAAATGGAGTAGGTGTTGGGGGGGTTTCAGTGTTCCTTACGTCCTGTCCCCCCCTCACCAACCCAAAACCTAAAATCTACTCCCTCGCTTTTCTGCCAAATTCTGCAGCAGTTTAGTTTTTTTTTTTTTTCTTTGGCGGAGACACAGCTGCCAAAAAGCGTCTGGCTGAGTCAGGCCATTTGCTGTCTGTCTGGAGGGCCGAATCAACAGGGACAGCAGGGGGGTAGTTAGTGTGGAAGTGTGTGTGTGTGTGTGTGTGTGTGTGTGTGTGTGTGTGTGTGTGTGTGGTGGGGGGGTGGGTTGTAAACTGTAGTTCTGAGGTAGAAGCAACTTTGACACCCCAGAGAGCTGAGAAAAGAGGAAAAGAGCCCAGATTACTGTCCTTGGCACGAGATATGGTGGTGCACGCTTGTTTTAATGGGCAGCGGTTCTGCTGGCTCTTCTTTGCAGTGGAGTTCGTGCTGGACCGGCGCTCTGTCTCTGTTTTGCCTCATGGACACTAGCGTACCCAGGCCCTCACGCTACGGGTGTGATTCCACTAACGAGTCCCTGAGCCGAGCCGGACGCAAACCATGCAACTCTGGCCTCGTGATATGTTTCTGAGTGGCTGAAGGGGGTTACGGGGGCTACACAATTACTAGTTAAAATTGATATTATTGAGGCGAAGGGCTCTCAAGTTTTAAATGCATTTTTATTTTGTACTAGTTTTTTTTTTTTTTTTTTTGAGGGTCATATATAAACAGTTTAGAAAGAGAGTACAAGAGCATGGCTCAGGTATGCTAGTGTAAACTCTCTCTCTCTGTCTCTGTCCACTAACACTGCTCCCCCTGTTTGAGACCTGTGTCACAGCTGTACAGAATTGTATATTTTTTTGGGGGGGGCTACAGTCGAGTCTCATCCAGTCAGTGACTCCAGACCCCCCCGTCCCCCTCTCCCCCTGCTGTGGAGCACTGCCAGTGTTCTGCCTGTGGTCGGCTGGTGGTTGGTTGGGCTGGCATGGAGGTGTGAGGAGGCAGGCGCTCGCGGTTCCTGCCACCAGGGAGTCCTGGCAGAGTGAGAGAGAAATGGAGCAAGGCAGAGAGAGCGAAATGTAGACAAGGGATCCATTGCCAAAACGGTCTGCAGCCCAACCACAACAATCTGGCACCACAGCCCTGTAAACTTGCGCGTGCTCGGTTTGCTTGCTGGTGTTTTTGTTGTAATGTGTGTTCCAGTCCAGTCAGTATGTGTGATGTGTTTGTCTGTGTCTGATCTCTCTCTGTGTCTCTCTCTCAGGGTGGTGAAGGAAGAGATCTCGGACGACAACGCCAAGCTGCCCTGCTTCAATGGGAGAGTGGTGTCATGGGTGAGGACCCTGTTCCCAGGGTGCACTGGGGTGTCTGTCTGTCTGTATGCTAAATGCAAATATCTCAAACTAAACCATAAACTTCTCTTTACCCCCCTCCACAGCTGGTCTCCTCAGACAGCCCCCAAGCAGATCCCCTGCCCCCCCCTGTGGAAGTCCCCCCCGAGCCCTCGCCGCCACCCCCCCCACTACCCCCACCCCCGGCCGAGCGCCCGGGAGGGATCGGGGACTCCAGGCCGCCATCCTTCCAGTGAGTCTGTGCTCCACTGAGTGACCCCCTGACCCCTCTGTGACCCCACTCTCCTGCCTCTCCCGAACCCCCACTCCTCTCCTGTCGGTGTCCCGACTCCTGTGTCCCGTCATCCTGTTCCCTGTGTGTGTCCTGACCCTTTGACCACTGACCCCCTGTGTCCCCCCCCACAGCCCCAACGTGGCAGGCAGCCTGGAGAACCTGGATGAGCGCACGGAGACTGAGTCAGTGGTGTCGTCCCGCCGAGAGCGGCCCCGACGCCGGGAGAGCATCGAGCCGCACGGTGAGGGACCTTTGTTGCTTTGTTTTGTGGGGACGGTCGGTAAAGAGTGCGGGGTGGCGGTGAGGTACGACAAGACAGGCACCTCACTGGGATTGACCCTCGAACCTTAATCATTTCCCCACCCCCAGGTCCCCGGCTGAACGGGCAGAGCCGGCTGGAGCGCCACCTGGCGGGGTACGAGAGCGCCAGCACGGCCATGAGCAGTGAGCTGGACACCACGAGCTTCTGCGACTCGGACGACGACGACACCATGAGCAGGTTTGTTTGTCTTTTAAGGGCATGGGATATGTCTTTTAAAGCTGAATTTAATGTAGCAATTTCTTGGATAAATCAGACATTTGATAAAGTTCTCTCCCTCCCTCTCCCTCTCTCTTTCTCTCTCTCTCTCTCTCTCTCTCCCTCTCCCTCCCCAGGTTCAGCAGCTCCACAGAGCAGAGCACTGCCTCCCGCCTGCTGAAACGTCACCGCCGTCGCCGGAAACAGCGCCCCCCCAGACTGGAGAGGGTGAGTGCAGCCCCCCCACCTCACTGTACCTGGGTCTAGAGCACTGTTCTCATCCCTGGTTCTGGAGGACCTCCAGCCTCGGTTTCTGTTCCAACCGAGCTCCCAGTTACTTAATTGATCCCTTAGTTGACCTAATTTGCTTCATTGACTTTTTCTAAAAGGAAGATTTCATGTTCCAGCTACAGTTTCATACTTAACATGAACTCTACTACTGTTTAAAATCTCAGATTAGGCAAATTATTATTTATACGAGGGTTCAATTAAGTACCCTACTAGTAATTAAGTAATTGAGAGCTCAGTGGGGTGTTTTAAAGGCAGACGGCAGACATCAAATGTATCAATGCATTTGATCCGGATCAGAAATAGCCGTGTGTGTGTAACGGTCTCTCTCCCCCCCCAGGCCTCCTCCTTCAGCAGTGTGACCGACTCCACCATGTCTCTCAACATCATCACAGTCACTCTCAACATGGGTGAGTACAGCTCTCTCTCTCTCACTCTCTCTGCCGGGGTCTGTGTCTCTGTGCCTGTGGGGTTTAAATCTGACCGTGTCTCCTCTCCCCACCCGTAGAAAAGTACAACTTCCTGGGCATCAGCATCGTGGGCCAGAGCAATGAGCGTGGCGACGGCGGCATCTACATCGGCTCCATCATGAAGGGCGGCGCGGTGGCGGCTGACGGACGCATCGAGCCGGGGGACATGCTGCTGCAGGTGGGGGGGGGGGGGGCGCGTGTGCCGGCGGTCTCTAACCGCACATCAGACGCAGACCCCACGTGAAAGGACAGGGTGGTCGTGGGTTTGATACTGTTGTGTCGGTGTTGCTATACCCAGCACACTGACGAGACCATTGTTTGACACGTTTTATTCATTAAAAGCCTCAAAAGCTCAACAAAATGTGCCGTTTCATGTGGAAGGTCCAATTATACAGCCTGTATTGAATGCAGTAAAGATCTATTTGATCCCTTTTCAATAAAGATGTGTTGGTTTCCTATGTTATTTACAGATTAGTTTTTGAATTATTATATTCGCCTGCTTAGTATAACATTATTTTAATATATAATGTTTATCCCTAATGCTTGTAATGTAAAGACCGGTAACACTTATACCTGCCAACAAGCAAAATCTGTACACACACAAAACACTGTCTGTCTAGTGTGTGGTGGCCTTAAGACTGTAATTTGGGTCAGTTCCACTTCTCTGATAAGTCACAGACATTTGACCTCTCTCTCTCTCTCTTTCTCTCTCTCAGGTTAATGACATTAACTTTGAGAACATGAGCAATGACGACGCAGTCCGAGTGCTGAGGGAGATCGTCCACAAGCCGGGGTGAGTTGCCGCCGCCCTCTCCCCATTGGTTGCTCGGTCTGCCAGGCGATTGGTCGAGTTTTATTTATAATTTTTTTTTTTGGGGGGTCGGGGAATTTGAGCGGTCGATTGGATACTCTGTCATGTGGGTGGTAGTGGGTCTGATGTGGTCTATAGATTGATTTGGTAGATTTGATTTTGAGTGGCGAGTTGATTGATTGGTCTGTCAATGGGATGATTTTGGGGGCTTGTGGATTGATGGTGATGTCACTGTGTGTTGCAGGCCCATCATCCTGACCGTGGCCAAGTGCTGGGACCCCTCCCCCCAGGGCTATTTCACCTTGCCACGCAGTGAGTGTCGCTGGAGTGTCTCCTTGTTGTGTTTGTGTCTCTCTGCTGGTTACAATATCTCTAACCCCCCTCTCCCTCTACCCCTCTCTCTCCCCCCAGACGAGCCCATCCGCCCCATCGACCCGGCCGCCTGGGTGTCCCACTCGGTGGCGCTGACGGGGGCGTACCCCCCGTACCCCGGCTCCTCGTCCCTCAGCACCATCACCTCCAGCGGCTCCGTCACCGAGACCGAGCGCACCTGTGAGTCTGTCCTGTCCGTGCATCCATCGGGGTGTCAGTTTGTCTCTTGGCATGTCTGTCCTGTCCGTCGGTCTCGTCTCAATTTCTCTGTTGTCCGTGGCCGTCGTTCTGTCCTGCTCACCTGTGTCTGTCTCTCTCTCTCTCTCCAGGCTTCGATGACTTCAACCTCTCCCTGCACTCCGACATGGCCTCGGTGGCCAAGGCGATGGCGTCCCCAGAGTCCGGGCTGGAGGTGCGCGACCGGATGTGGCTGAAGATCACCATCCCCAATGCTTTCCTGGGTGAGAGGGAGGGAGGGAGAGAGAGAGGGAGAGAGAGAGGGAGAGCGAGAGACACAAACAAACCAACCAAGGCAACACTGATGGCAGTTAGTCATGCCAATAAAGCTATTTGAATATGAGACAGAGTTGGGTAAAGAGAGGGAGGGACAGAATGAGAGAGAGTGAGACAGGGAGGAGAGCGAAGAGACCCAGAGGGAAAATGAGACCCACAGACTGACCCCGTCTCCTCTGTCCGCCCAGGCTCGGACGTTGTGGAGTGGCTGTACCACCACCTGGAGGGCTTCCAGGACCGCAGGGAGGCACGCAAGTACGCCAGCAACCTGCTGAAGGCCGGCTTCATCCGGCACACCGTCAACAAGATCACCTTCTCCGAGCAGTGCTACTACATCTTCGGTGACTTCAGCGACTGTGAGAACTGTGAGTGGGTCCCCCCAGCACCCCCCTGTGGCCCCCCAGTGTAGTGCTGACCTATACGACCCAGTACAATAATAATATTCTCTCTCCCTCTCACCGCAGACATGGCAAACCTCTCCCTGAACGACAACGACGGCTCCAGCGGGGCCTCGGACCAGGACACGCTGGCCCCGCTGCCCCTCCCGGGGGCCGCCCCCTGGCCGCTGCTCCACTCCTTCCCCTACCAGTACCCCCACCCTTACTCCAGCCAGCCCCCGCCCTACCATGAGCTCTCCAGCTATAGCTACGCGCCCGGCAGCACGGGCAGCCAGCACAGCGAGGGTAAGACCCCGTCCCTGCAGCCAAGTACTGTAGATTAGTATTAATTATCTGAATGTAAGCTTGCGTAAAAAGTACGTTATTTATTATTATTTTTGTCTGGACTGTACTTAAATAGGCGGCAGTGGTGGTAGTAGTAGTAGTAGTAGTAGTAGTAGTAGTAGTTTGTATATTAATGTTTATTCTCTATCTCTCTCTCTCTCTCTCAGGGAGCCGGAGCAGTGGGTCGACGCGCAGCGAGGGTGAGAGGCGGCGGGGTGGCAAGGGCAGCGGGGGGGGCAGCACGGTGGGGCGGGACGAGAAGTCTTCCCCAACCGCCGGGGGGGGTGGGGCGGACTCGCGCTCCGGCAGCGGCAGCGAATCTGATTACTCAACCCGCAGCAGCCTGAGGCGGGAGCACGGCGGTGGGGCAGCCACGCCCAGCGAGCACAGCCACCGCTCCCACCCCCGGCCCCCCCCAGGGCCGCCCCACCAGATGCCCTACGGCCCCCCGGGCATCCCCCTGCCCTACAACCCCATGATGATGGTGATGCTGCCCCACCCCCACTCCCACCCCCACTCCCACCCACACCCCCACGCCCACCCGCACCCCCACCTGGCCCCACACCCCCACGCCCATCCCCCGCCGCCAGCCTCCACCCCTGGCGGCCCCCCCGGTGCCCCCCCCACCCGCGACCTGGGCTCCGTGCCACCCGAGCTCACGGCCAGCCGCCAGTCGTTCCACCTCGCCATGGGGAACCCCAGCGAGTTCTTTGTGGATGTCATGTAGCCGCTTGCTGATTGGCCGAGGAGGAGGACGGTGTGGCTGGAGGGGGCGTGGTCGGGCTGAGAGGGCACTGGATTGACTGACCCAACAACCCCCTTCCACTCCTCCTCCAGATGAGAGTACGAATTTAGCCTAGCAGTTTACAAAACACAAAAATGTATAAAGAGAGAGAGAGAGATGCTGAAAGTGTGTGAAGTGGCGTTCATGTCCTAAACTAATACAGACCTGGGTTGGGAGGGAGGGAGGGAGGGAGGGAGAGAGAGAGGGAGGCCACCAACTGCTCCTCCTTTCAGAAAATAACAAGAAAAACACAAACGGAAAGGGGCAGATGGACAAAGTGTCGAACCTGTGCCTTATTTCTGGGGTGGGTGGGTGTATGGTTTTTTTTTTTTTCCACTGTGACTCCAAGATCCCCTCCCTCCTTACCCCATCCTTCTGCCTTGCCAAAATGGAGGTGAGAGATGAGGGGATGTGTTTTGGCGAGGCACCTGGGTGACTCGCTCCACACTCCACAAACCTGCGCTACTCCCAAAGTTTTCCCCCCCGGCACCGCAGCCGACGGTTGTCAGGGTCCTCAGCTGTCGCTCCCTCTGTGGGGAGAGAGGGGTGGTCTACGGTGGGAAGGTACAGCGTGGAATTGGCCTTTGTGATCAGTAGGATTGATGAGTTGGGGGCTTCAACTTTGCACTGTGATGTGTGGGGGGTGGGGGGGGTTGCAGATATTAATATGGTACTGTCTAGTGGGGGGGGGGGTTGCAGCTTGGCCTGCCACGTTAGCGAAGGAATTGAAGCCCAGTGCTTGGATTTGTTCACTAAACCTGAAGGTGCTCATGAAGATTTTGTTTCTCCAGTTTTCTCATTGTTTTGATTTATATATATCTATATATAAATATATATACTTTTTTTTGTTGTTGTTGGTCACCGTTTTCGATATTTTAAATAAATTTGTACTAGACCCTAAACTGTTCTTCTGTTGTCATTTTACAATGCAAGTGGATGTACAACATTTTTGACGATGCAAAACTCTGAGGTACAGATATATTTTGATTGTATATACATGGTTACAAATGACCAGATTTCTCATTAAAATGTGTGCTTTTGGATTATTCATGGTTTCTATTATTCCAAGTAGTGTGCAAAAAAAAACTCCTATGGATGGCATAGGACAAAAAAATCTCTGGAACCCTATGAGTAAATGCTCTGCCACCTGCTGTTTTCTTGTGTATTTTAGGGACCATTAAGTAAACTGGCTTCCTGGGATCTCAATGGCTGTTCTGGAGTGTTTTTGATAAGGAGATCTTTTAAGTAGGGGGGTGCCAGTCCCTTTAGTGCTTTGAATGCTATCCTGGAGCACACAGGGAGCCAGTGACCTAATACTGGAGTGATGTTAGTTTTTTTGTTCTATTTAAGATTCTCACAGCATTTTGAACTAACTGATGTACAGAAATAGCTATATTTGTGCTACCTGACTATGGCAATACAGTAATCCAATCAGACATTAAACCTGCTCCAGCATAGGCTACTCAACGTAGCCAGATCTGTGCATAAAATCTTGTGCTTCTACCCAATGAAAACCCTTGACACACTAAAATGGGAGCACTCTCTTAAAGATCACGGAGCAATTTTAATTTGATCAGCTTTTCATAGGGAACAAGTACCAAGAGAAGGGAAGGTATAATCAGGGTTGGGGAATAATGGAATACAACATTTTGATTACTTGTCTGACCGGAGTAACCCAAATACAGTTCTTGCTTTTTAAAAAGGTTAAAACACAAGATGTGCCTGCCACAAGACAATGTACTTCAAATCTTAATTTTTTTTGTAATTTAGAACAATATACAGATTATATTTTTGACTTTGACATCATGGACATTGTGTTGATCAGTGGCAAAAACCCTGATTAAATCCATTCTTGTTTAATGTTGTAACAATTAAATGTGGAAGAGGGCAACGGGGGTGAATACTTTTGAGTAACTGTACATGGATGAAGCAGGATTCAATGTGTCCAGAGTGAGCAGACACTGGAGGAGCCTCAGTGCATTCATGATTTTTAAAACAAATTGTTTGGACAAATATGCTCAAGCAATTGAGAAACTGCAACTACAATGAATGAATCGAAGATCTCCATTAAGGTTGCTATGTAACCTCTAGAGGTCACACTGCCTCCACTCACTCTGCAGCACAGCAATCTGGGCTTAATGGCGTCAGGGACCAATAGACACAACAGCAGCACAGACAGCTTCCATTTGAAGCTGAAGACTGACAGCACAGGCACACGAACAAAGACATTTCTTGGTCGAAAGCTCAACTGAGGTTGCAGGCAATGGAGAGGACAGTGCAGCCCCACAGGACCAGGGCTGGCAACCAATGGTCAGCACTCACCTGAGGCACCGGTCACTGTGCTGGCAACCCCACAGATCTCTTGGCCTTGCTTCCTGGACAGGGCTTCCGGAGACAGCGGGCATCTGTGTTGGGGTCTGGTACCACTGGGATCTCTGCAGAGAGAGAGAGACGGGTCTGCCTTCTGCATGCTCATTGAGCAGAAGCATCTCCCATGAGGGGGTGTACACTGTAGACCCATTACCACACAGCAGAGATTAAACCCTTCCCCCCTGCAATCTCTCCAGCCAGACCACACTACACTTGCCACCTGCTGGCCCCCTTAAGACATGGCATCAACAAGAATACTGTTTATTGGTTTAAGTATTTTCTTTTCATCAATAAAAACAATTCAATTTTTAAATTAAAATCACTTAAAATTTTTAAAATCTTGTGATTTTTAACCAAACTAAAACAATAAACTTTAAAATAAACGTGCTCAAATCAAATAAAGAAAACGTGATAAAAGCAAAAAATTGCACACCAACAAAAGAGTCAGATACATTGAAAATAACTGAAAATGCATTGAACAAATTAAAAAAACAATTAAAAAGGAAAAAAATAAAAAACAAACAAAAAAGGTCCAATGCATTTTAAATTAAACCCAAAACGGTCAATGTATCTGACAACAAAATATAACAAAACTCTACCAAAAACCCTAAACAATTGTGATTTAAAAACAACTAAATCTTTAAAAACAATTAAGATTCATTATTTAAAATCTTCTTTTAAAAACAATCATTCTTAAAATCTTTAAAAGATCATTAAAAGATCTTGGACTCGGGCTCCAGCAGGGGGAACTAACCGTCCCCGGAGGTGGGTCCCATCATGGGATCCTGAGCTCCCCCAGATCTTGTATGCGCCAGTTCTTAAAGGCTTCCTCCTTGCCCCTCTGATGGACCTCCAGATTGACGTAGTCTTTTACAAACACCATGCCCCTCCGCGCGATGACGATCGGGTCCAGCTCCTGCTTATTAAACAAACAGATGTTCCGTCCCTCCCACAGTGCCTGCTTCACCGCGCAGACGACACGCCACCAGCACCTCAAGGTAGATGTAGAAATTCCCTTGGCTGGACCATATAGGATCTGCTGGGCGGTCGCCCGCGCAGGAACGGCGAACCTGTGGAGGAACGGAGAAAACAGGAGCCAGACCCTGTGGGCGGAGGGGCACTCACTAAAAATGTGAGCCTCCGTCTCCTTCCCCAAGCAACCCTTATAGGGGCAGGTGTCATAAGGAGCTATGCCCCTTCTGTGCATGAACACTCGGGTGGGGAGACACCGACTCACAGCCATCCAGGAGACATCTTTCTGCGTGTTCGTGAGGCAAACGTGCGTAGCGTTAGCCCAGATAAACCGGCAGGTTTCGGGAGGGAAATCTTCTATCCGGCTGGTCTCCTGGGCAGATCTCATCTGACTACAGATGGTCTTATAATCCCAGGAGGCCAGCACGACTTTATGGAGGCCTACTTCGAGCGCAAAGGCTCGGAGCGCCCTGTAGAACGGCGGGGGATCCCACGAGTGCGGCCTGGTGTTGTCCATGGCGCAGAGGCCGAATGGTCTCAGGCTGCTGGCAAAATAAAAGCGGTTCATGAAACTCACTTTCTTGCCAGCAGCCTGGATGTTCTTAACCACATAGGCCAGCCCCTGCGCCTTTATCAGCCGCACAACGTCCGGGACCCCCCTGCCTCCATCCAGGGTACCCTTCACCATCTGCACTCTTTTCAGCCTCTCCATTTTGCTCCCCCAGACAAACCGAAATATAATTCGGGTCACTAGTTTTGCGATACCCTTGTCTGGGGGGAAGATCATTCCTACGTAGAGGAGTATCGGGAAGAGGATGGCCTTTACGACCAGCACCTTACCAGCCATCGTCAAGGTCCTTGTGCTCCAGCCGTGGATCTTCCTTTGGACCTTCGCTATGGCCTCCTCCCAGCTCCGGGTGCCCGTGTTGGTCCCGTCGATCGTGATCCCCAGAACCTTGATAAACGGCTTCACAGGGAACACGGTCGGCGGGCCCCGGCCGACAGGCCATGCCCTGGAGAGGTAGACCTCGCTCTTGGCCTTATTCACAGCGGCCCCCGTCGCCCTGCAGAAGCCGTCCAGCAGTTCCTCGACCCTGGCCACGGACGGAGCGTCCGTGCAGACCACGGCCACGTCGTCCATATAGGCCAGGGCCTTCAGTTGCTCTCCGCCGGAACCCGGGAGATGGAAACCTGTCACCCGGACGTCCCGGCGGATCGCCTGCATGAACGGCTCCAAGCAGAGGACGTACAGCAGGGCCGACAGGGGACAACCCTGCCGGACCCCCGACCTGACCGGAAATGGTTCGGTCAGGTGGCGGTTCACAAGGACCCTGCTGCTTAGGCCGCTGTAGATGATCTTGACCCACTTCCTCAGGCCAAGAGCGAGACCCATCCTCTCCATAACAAGCTGCAGGTATTCGTGGCCCACTCTGTCGAAGGCTTTCTCCTGGTCCAAGCTGATTAGGACCAGGGGAAGCCTTCTCTCGTTCGAGTAGGCCACGACATCCCTGAGCAGCATGGCGTTGTCGGCCGCCGATCTCCCCCGGGCACCACAGACCTGGTCGGGACCCACGACTTGAGGGAGTGGCCGCTGCAGCCGGAGCGTCAGTGCTTTGGCCAGTATCTTGTAGTCGGTGCACAGGAGGCTGACTGGCCGCCAGTTCCTCAGATCTTTCGTGTCTCCCTTCTTGTGAAGAAGGGAGAGGATACTCTTCTTCATCGAAGGGGCCAATCTGCCCTCTCTGTACATCGACCCCAGGACCTGGCCCAGATCTTCCTTAAGCACCTCCCAAAAGATCTTATAGAACTCAGCAGGGATCCCGTCGGGACCCGGTGTCCTTCCAGAGTTAAGACTCTTTATCACCTGGGAGAGTTCAGTGGTGGTGATCTCTGGATCCTCCTCCTCCTCCTCGTCCCCCTCATTGCGGGACTCCAACAGGGACAGAAAGTGATGGATCAGATTTTGATCCACCACCTTCTGGTCGTACAACTCCCTGTAGAAATCCCGCACCACTGTCTCAACAGCCTCTCTGCCCTCCACCTCTTGCCCCGAGGAGTCGATCATGGAGGACATTGCAGGCCGCCTCTCCTTCGTTTTCTTGAAGAAGAAGCGGCTGCATTTCTCATCGTCCTCCATGATGCGGACCCTGGAAAGGACCTTGATCTTCTCTTGCTCCTCCCGATAGAGGGCGGAGAGACTCAGTTTGACCCGGGCCACCTCCTCAGCTAGGTCGAAGCCTCTGAGCTGTAAAAGACTCAGGCGCTGGAGGCGGGCGTTTAGATGGGAATATCTCGCCCGCCTCTCGCGAGCTTTCCGTTTCCCCAGCTGAATGAAGTAGCCCTTGGTTCTTTTCTTCATCATCTCCCACCACTCTATGGGAGAATCAAAAAGGTCCTTCAGGGTCCTCCACTCCTCGAGGCGTCTGCTAAAGGTCTTAATCACACGAGGGTCATCGAGCAGAGAGGTGTTGAGCTTCCAGACCCCAGGCCCCGACTCCCGTGTGCTCGGAATGAGCACCTCTGTCGTCAGGAGCCTGTGGTCTGAAAAGAAGACCGCCTCCGAAGACATGGCGGTCCTCTCCAGTGGCTTGCTGAGGAGGACGAGATCTATCCTGGAGAAGGAGGAGCCAGAAGAACTCACCCAGGTGAACAAGGGGACCAGGTCCCGACCTGCGTCGCAGAGTTCAAAGTCCTCCACGAACGCAGCGAGGTCCCTGCTGGATCTATCGTTGCGGGGCTTACTCCGGTCTACATCCCTCAGAGCACAGTTGAAATCACCTGAAATGATAACTGGCAAGGTGCCGATCAGGAGCGGGCGTAGCTGAGGGAGAAAGAGGACTCTCTCTCTCTGGCTGGTGGGGGCATAGACATTGACCAGCCTCAATACAGCCCCCTTGTATTTAAAATCGAGGCTGGCCAGTCTGCCCGCCTCTATAACCTTGAATGTTTTAACTATTAAGAAGGGGTTTTTCAGGAGTACGGCAATCCCGTCCGCTCGGGACACATTGGACCCCGACCAGAAGGATTCTCCTAGGGTCCAAGTGTCCCGGAGATCTTTGTATTCTTTTTGGAACGGGATGCCGCACTCCTGCAAACAGATAATATCCGCCTTCATTCCAGCCAGAGAGTTTAAAACATCGGTCCTCTTTTTCACCTCAGCAATGCTCCTCACATTAATTGAAATAATGGTTAATGCCATAATGGCTGTGAGGGCAATTACCCGCTCCGTAACAATCATGTAAAGAAACCTTTCTCTTCCCCACTCCTCTCTTCTCCCTCACCTAGCTTAGCGCTAGCACCCATCATTTCAATCATTTGCCTCACCGCTTGATCCTCTAGGAAGACTATGGGGGGGGCTCGGCTCCCGCCACCCGGTAAGGCGGGCAAAACTCCACTGGGCTCAGGGCCCGTGGTGCTGGAGGTTCTCCCTGGTTCCTTTGAGGCCGAGGCCCGACGAACAGATGGCAGGGCAGAGGCTTTATGTACAACTGGGGAGAAAACTGTATAGACCCCGCTAGTCGTTCTTTTAACTAATGGTGGGGGAGGGGGTGGTCTCTCCCTTCCCGGCTGTCTGCCGCCGCAGGCCTCCTCCCCCAGCGCCAGTGACCTTGCCATCACGTCCCTGATGTCTTTCTGGGAAAGGACACTGGCGCCGACTCTCGTCTCCTGAGGACCTGCGGCTCTCCCACTACTGCCGGGAGGGCATACCTGACCCCTCCCCTGGGAGAGTCTCAGTTGTGGGGCAGGAGGAATGTTATTTCTAGGGGGCCTCTCATCTACCAGGCTGCCCACTCGGGGCAGTGGAGAAGGCCCACCACTCTCCTCTCCGGAGTCAGAGTGGGGCGTATAAAAATTAGAGGGAGGGGACTCTGGAGCGGGGGAGGAGCCGGCAGGGGGGGGAGAATCTGCAGAATGAATCCTCTTTTTCATCATACCCCCCCTACCCATGCTCCTCTTCTCAGCCCTCCTTCTCTTCCCCGCTACCACTGTCCACTCTCCCTCTGCCTCCACTTCTGACCCAGAGTCAGAGAGGGAGCCTATGAGGCTCCTGAGGATTGTTTCCTCTCTACCCCCATCTTGGGGTATCACCTTTGGAGGAGCCTCCGCTTGGTTTTCTCTCTCTCCACCACCCCCGAGGGCCCGCGCCCTATTTGCATAGGAGGAGGGACAATTTCTAAAGAGGTGCCCTCCCCCACCGCACAGGTTGCAGGCCCTCTCCTGCTTGCAGGCCCTGGTCTGATGTTCCCCGCCGCAGACCTTGCACTTAACAACGGTACAGGCTGCGGCTAAATGACCCAGGGCCCCGCAGTTCCTACATAATTTGGGCATGCCATGATAAAAGACAAGCCCCCTATTTGCTCCTAAAACCACGGTGCTTGGTAGATGGCGTACTCCGCCGATGGCGGCCACTTCCACCTGCAGGCGCACCTGCCACCGCCTAGCACCGGTCCAGACCCCATCCTCATCATTAACTCTCCTACTTTCAGACAGGATCTCACAGTGTCTCCTCAGCCATACTTCTACGTCGTACTCTGCCACTGCTTCGTTGTAAAACTGAATAGTTACAATTTTAATCTCTCTATCTGTCAGGGCGTCGACCACAAAGTCATTCAGGGGCATGCTGTCTTTTTTCTCCCTATACAGGTTCCAAAAACTCTCCAGCACTTGAGGGTTCTTAAAGCTCACCTCGAACACGTCCCTAGGTCCAGGCAGTTTTACCACACAGTTCAGCTCAGAAGGGGCAAAGCCCAGGCCCCTCTGCAGCACGGACCTGCTGAACTCCAGCCGGGTGAGGGCCGCGGTCTCGGCTCCAGCCTCACGGCTGAAGCGCACCGCATTATGGCGCCTCACACCGGCGGTTCGCTGGGCCATGCTGCACTTTCCTACCTTGGAGAAGGGTCGGGAGGCTCTCAATCCGGAGGTCGGGGCAAGTCCACCTGGCTGGGGAGCAGCTTCCACCTCCGGGGCTCTTGCAGGGAGCGGGCCTTGCGGGGAGAAGTCCGGGCCCTGGCTGCAGGAGGCCTCCCTCAGGGACGTTGCCGATCGGCCTGGTCGGTCCCTGGAATCCGAGGCCTCTCCTGGATCCTGGCTGGTGACGTCAGCGGGGAGCAGTCCTGGTCAGGCCGGGCTCCGGGTAGATGGTCGGCCGGGCTTCTGGATGGGACCCACTCCGTGAGGAGTCCTCCGACCCCTCTGGCTAGGTCCCCTGTCGCTCCCGGTCCGTCCCAATCTCCACTCGCCTCGGCCTCCGGACCGCTCCAAGGACCCAGGACTCTGCAGCTCTGTCAACCGGCACCTCCCCGTCTCGTCTGGTCTGGCCTGATGGATCAGCTCCCTGCAAGGAAAAAAGAAAGACTGTCAAGTACAGTTCAAAAGCCCCCTGCTGGACAAAGGTTTCTCTCGCTATTGGAGCAGAAGCATCTCCCATGAGGGGGTGTACACTGTAGACCCATTACCACACAGCAGAGATTAAACCCTTCCCCCCTGCAATCTCTCCAGCCAGACCACACTACACTTGCCACCTGCTGGCCCCCTTAAGACATGGCATCAACAAGAAGCAACTCTCCCCCAGCTGCAGGTCAAGGAGTGAAAGGTCAGGCCAACTCACTGCGCCCATCAAAGCAGCCCTCCACACAGGTCTTCATGGCCGGAGAGCACACATCATTGGAGCACATGAAGTAGATCTGAAGGAAGAGCAGAGGTTTAAGCAGTCAACTCCCACCCTCTTCTCCCATCCAGCTCCTTCCCCTCACCCACCTCCTCATCCAGGTATGCCTGCATTGTGTGATCCATGAACTGGAAGGTGGTGATGTGGAAGCGGCGGTGCTGCCTGGGCAGGGACAGCTGGTTATTGACGCTCAGGACTAAGCTGGTTAAAATAAATATTACATACAAAAGGAAAACTCAGTGTAATTGATACAAAGTTTGTGATTTCAGGCCTCACCAGCTCTTGCTACAATACCTTTAGTTTAAAGAACAAAGGCAATATATGACAATAGAGAGCTAACCATTCTTATACAGCAAACTGTCAATGTTACATTCTATTACTAAGCATGCACAGGTAAATTGCACATGTGAAAGTATTATATTGGGTAAACGCACAGCCTGTGAAATGTAAAATACATAGTGAAAATGGAGCAATGTGCTGCCATGCTTCCTCTCTGGGCTTGGCAGCATGAGCAGCAGTGTTGCATTCAGCTGCGGAAATGGTTGCATTCTGGTAGTGCAGATCTCTGCAGTTCTGCGCAGATCTGCACAATCCCACCGATCAACAACAGAAACAAGCCAGTTAGAATCCAGCTGATGGAAACTGAACTGAATGAATCCGGAGGGAGACAAAACGAGGACAATAGCTTGTGAGAATGCCAAGCGGGAAGCTGATTGGCTGGCTGATTAGAACTCCCTTCCTGGCAACCAATCAGCTAATGAATAAGACACATGGTAAGTACATAAACCACGACTGGTGGGTTCAGAGTTTATTCCTCTCTGTGAGTGTGGTTAGTGATGGCATTGAGAAGGGTGCAGAGGGAGAAGCTAGTCTTCTTGGTTGTGTGGCTGCTGGGTGGGTTAGTGAACACTCAGTTGCCTGATTTTGATGTAGATGGAAGTAATTGGGATGGTGTTGGCCATGAGGTATATGATTACAAGGCTGGATTGCCTGCAGAAGTGGCTGGAGAGGGTGGCTATGATTACGGTAGCCCTGATGATGGCTTCTGGAATGTGCAAGATGGGGAAGAGGATGAAGAGCTGTCTAGATCTTCCTTTCACCACATGCATGTCTTCCCAGAAGACGTGGAGCCCGACTCTGATCCCTATACCCTGTCTGAAGGTCATGGTGAGTCTATGGCTTCTATTGCTGCTTGGCTTCCTGTCTGAAAGGGGGAGGGTCATCTGGGACTGAAGGAGGGGTTTGGAGGTTGGTTGGTTGATCCAAATGGGGGAGGGGGTTGGAGTCTAATTGACATCACATGTGACTCATTTGGCTCCTGTAGGGTTTATGTCCACTAACCCTGAGGACTGGAGCTGCCAAGTGTTGGCTGAGACCAAGGCAGCCATTTCTCTGGTGCCATGTACTTGTGGACAGTCCCTAATATAGCCCCATAAGCACTGGAGCTGTGGTGTAGCTACTGTGACCCATTGGAGGCATTGGGCCCTGTTTGTCCCAGCCTGCTGGACACTGTTCTACCCTGTCACTCTCTTGCAGATGAGCTGGAGGACATAGAGGAAGAGCTGGAGGACATGGAGGAAGAGCTGGAAAACTTAGATGGAGAGGAATCCTTGGAGGAAGGGATGGTGGAGGTGGAACAGCCAGTCGAGCAGGAGGAGCCAGTAGACTGGGAGGAATCCTCGGAGGAGGAGATGGTGGAGGTGGAACAGCCAGTCGAGCAGGAGGAGCCAGTAGACTGGGAGGAATCCTCGGAGGAGGAGATGGTGGAGGTGGAACAGCCAGTCGAGCAGGAGGAGCCAGTAGACTGGGAGGAATCCTCGGAGGAGGAAGAGCCAGGGGGGCGGCCGGTGAAGCCCCGGCCTACAGCAGCCGGGGGGCGGCCGGTGAAGCCCCGGCCTACAGCAGCCGGGGGGCGGCCGGTGAAGCCCCGGCCTACAGCAGCCGGGGGGCGGCCGGTGAAGCCCCGGCCTACAGCAGCCGGGGGGCGGCCGGTGAAGCCCCGGCCTACAGCAGCCGGGGGGCGGCCTACAGCCAATGCACCGAGGACTGACTGTGGTGATGGCAGCATGCAGATCTACCTGCCCCTCGGGAGCTACAGTCAGGTGTTCCTGCAGAGAGGTGAGGAGGGGATGGATTGATCACTCTTTGTTGCACACTAGGCTTGGGCTTCTCCAGACCCTGAGGTTCACTGCAGCAATTCCTTCACTTGTCCTCTATGGACGGTATGGTGGTTATTGCTGGTTGCTTTCCAGACTTCTCTGGTACTTGACCGCTTGCTGCACTGCACTTCCCTCCAGTTGACTTGAGCCTTGGGAGTGCTATGGCTTCCAGTCCTGCTGCTTTCAGCTAAGCTGTCACTTGACTGAACCCATAACTGGAATACCTTTAGAACCCTTTCCTCTGGTCCTGGTTGCAGAGCTGTGACTACTGGCTCCGACTCTGCTGTTGCCCTGACTGTCATGACTATAGCGCCTCACTGCTTTTGTAGCTCTGTGCTGTGGCTGTAACCTTTCAGTAGGGGGTGGTACTCATGCTGACCCTTTGCTCTTTCAGCCAAGATGACTCTGCTGCCGGTGCTGGAGCTACCCAGGACCTGTCAGCACAGGGTGAGGAGGCGCCAAGGGGAAGTGGTGCTCATTGCCTCCTTCCGTGGCTGCTACGTGTGGAAATTGGTGAGCAGTGGAGTGGGAGTCCGGTAGGGGTACTGGAGTGGGGGATTTGAACTTGAAGGGGCTGGCTTTCTGTACTCCCTGTATTCCTGGAGTTCAAATGGTGCTGCTTGGCTCTACTCTCCTGAAGCTCAAGACTTGACCCTCTGGGTGCTGATCCTTCAGCTGGACACCAAATGGGGTGAAACTGAAGCTGTGTGGCCTATGAAGTCTATAAATGGTGCAACTCTTGCCCCCTGTGCCCCTGCAGGAGAAGGCTGGCAGGCCGTATGCAGCCCTGACTCTACGCTACTATGACCTCCACCTGAAGATGTCCCAGGTTGCCACTGTGTCCTGCCCACTGACCACCACCACCCCCCTCCCCTCAGCCCAGCCACCCAAGGGCTTGTCCATCTCCTGCAGTGAAGTCTGCATGACTGTCCACCTGCCCACTGGGCCCTTGTCTGCGGTCCACATCCTGAGTAAGAGGGACTGGATGTCTGTAATGTTATAGCTGGGTGTGTCTAACGTGGGTTGGGGGTGGATGTCTATTAATAGCATTTATATTGATAATGCTGTAGCTGGGGGAGAGGGGCTATAATTGGTGCTAGAGCTGAGGGCTGTCTGTAACAGGTGTGCTTTGCTTTTATCCCTCCCCCTCATTTCCAGACTCCTCCAATGCACTGGTCCCAGTGCTGCAGATGCCCAAGTCCTGTGGCTACTCCCTGGTCCGTGGTCAAGGCGAGAACATGCTGACCATCCTCTACACGGCCTGTGATGTCCGGATTGTGGTGAGACGCCCCTCCCCCAGCCTAATTTTGTTCTGCCTCCTCTCTTGGCCTAAATCCTGGAATCTATGGTTAATCGAACATGCATTATGGAACTGGATGCTTGGATTCAGTTGCCTTTTAGTTGACTTGCCAATTTGTTGCTCACTGTTAATATGGTCCTGAATCCTGCTGTCCCTATTCTGTATGTAGTGCACTTGCGTACAAGACTGCCCCTGTGGCCTTCAGGCTCCTCTCCCACAGCCTGGTCTCCACTGGGACTCCAGATGTGGCTCCTGGTTCAATCCCATCTGCCCGGAGCTGGGCATCTGTTGCTGTAGGCATATCCGCTCTCTGCCTCTCCTCAGGCATTGCTTTCCCTCCTGTTGCCCTTTCAAACTCTTGCTTTCTGTTCTGCTCTCAGGCGCAGCGGTACACAATCCAGGTGGTGTACATGACTGCAGCAGGGGAGAGAGCGGAGATCCAGGTGTCTTGCCCCTACCACAAGCTCCAGCCCCAGCAGGGTGAGGCCTGAGGCCTTTGTTGCTGTACTACCCTCCTCCTGCCCCTGTGCTTTTCCACTGAGGGATTGCTTGCTCGTTCCTTTCCCATCTCTCCTCTGTACTTGTGTTGGTGATGCTGCTCAATGTTGTCCTACTCTGTAGATTTGCTGCTTCCTGTCACCCATATCTCCCTCTGTACTTGTTGTAATACTGCTTGAACCTCACTGCTCGTTTTCTGCCCCCAGGCTGCCCCCTTCCCAAGAGCCAGCAAGTCTCCTGTGGGCCCAAAAGGGTCCGAGCCGCCGCCTGCTTGGCCAGGGGCTGCTGTATGGATCCTGAGACTGCCCACTGCTACTACCCCCTGGAGGGTAAGGACTGCTTAGAACTGAACCACTTCAAGGGAGTCCTTACGGATGGGGTGGATTTTCAGAGCTCGCTCTCTCCCTCCAGAATGTACCTCGGACAAGCACTTTGTCTTTGCTGTCCACCGCACCCTCACCATCCCTCCTCTGGAGCCATCCTCTTTGGTCATCGCTGGCAACCAGTCCTGCAGCCCTGTCATCTGCACCCCTGACTTTGCCATCTTCAAGTTCCCAGTGACTGGCTGTGGGACCCATGCCTTTGTGAGTTGCTGCTTAGGGAGGAGTGGAATATTTGGGGGGGTGGTGTATGGATCTAGTTCAATGGTTCTCAATCCTACCCTGCTGGCTTTTGTTCCAACCAAGCGCCTGCTTCCTTAAACTGAACTAATTGTGCCTACCCTTCTGATCTCTCCCCTGTACCCAGGTGGTGGGCAAGACGACTATCTACCTGGCAGAGGTGATGGCCCTGGCACGACAGAACAGCCTGAAGTATGGCGTGATCACCAGAGATGGCCCCTTCAGGTGAGGCTGCAGCATTGGTATGGGCTGCATGTGGATCTGCATAGATGGGACTTGGCATTAGCCTGCTCTACACAGTTCTGAAATGAGTACTTGACACATGGTCTTGCACCCATAATCGCACAGTTGGCAGACTAACCCAACTGTGTGAGGCATGGTCGGAGTTGGACAGTCCTGATGGGCAATGCCAATCCTCGGCCCCTTAAAACTAGGGAACTGTGCAGATGGGTGAGCAGTAGATGGGGACCCGTCTTCTGGCTTGGTCTAATTTCTGTCCTGTGTGCAGATTGCTGGTCGAGTGTCGCTATGCAGAGGATAACCTGATCAGCACTGGCTACCTGGTAAAGAGCCCCAACCTGCCCAGCACTATCATGTCCCCTGGGGTATTCGGGGTGCAGCTCAGAATAGCTACTGGTAAGTGCCCAGTCAGTCACGCCTCCTCGGCAGAGGAAACGTCAATGCGCACGCCTACTGAACGCATCCTTAAAGGAAAGGGGCAAAACCACAAACTGAGGCCTGCCCTTGATCTCCTTCTCAGACGCGGCCTTCAGCCGCTTCTACCCTCGGTACCACAGACCGCTGCGGCTGCTCCTGGGTCGCCCCATGTATCTGGAGGTGCGGTTGCTGAGCTCGCCAGACCCCGACCTGCTGCTGCTGGTGCACTACTGTGTCGCCTACCCCCGCTCTGCCCAGGCCGTCTGGGTGCTGCTGTATGAAGGGTGAGTGCTCCCTGGGGGGCAGTTCATCCCAGTCTACCTCGTACCCGACGCTCTGGGAGCGTTGACCTAACCCTCCCCCCTTTCTGCAGCTGCCCCAACCCTCTGGACTACGGCCATACGTCCACCCTGCACATCAACAACCAGCTGCCCCTGCCTAGGCAGCACCGCCGCTTCCACATCACCACCTTCCAGTTCATGGATCAGACAATGCAGGCATACCTGGATGAGGAGGTGGGTGAGGGGAAGGAGCTGGATGGGAGAAGAGGGTGGGAGTTGACTGCTTAAACCTCTGCTCTTCCTTCAGATCTACTTCATGTGCTCCACTGAGGTGTGCTCTCCGGCCATGAAGACCTGTGTGGAGGGCTGCTTTGATGGGCGCAGTGAGTTGGCCTGACCTTTCACTTCTTGACCTGCAGCTGGGGGAGGGTTGCTTCTTGTTGATGCCATGTCTTAAGGGGGCCAGCAGGTGGCAAGTGTAGTGTGGTCTGGCTGGAGAGATTGCAAGGGGGAAGGGTTTAATCTCTGCTGTGTGGTAATGGATCTACAGTGTACACCCCCTCATGGGAGATGCTTCTGCTCAATGAGCATGCAGAAGGCAGACCCGTCTCTCTCTCACTGCAGAGATCCCAGTGGTACCAGACCCCAACACAGATGCCCGCTGTCTCCGGAAGCCCTGTCCAGGAAGCAAGGCCAAGATATCTGTGGGGCTGCCAGCACAGTGACTGGTGCCTTGGGTGAGTGCTGACCACTGGTTGCCAGCCCTGGTCCTGTGGGGCTGCACTGTCCTCTCCATTGCCTGTGCCCTCTTCTGTTCTGCTGGAGATGGCCATCTGCTTCCAATGGAAGCAGTCTGGGCCTGATGAAGGTCCTGGAGTGTGGTGCAACTAACCTGTGGCCCCTTGGCTAGGGCTGAGAACCACAGACTTTGACTGCCCCCTGCAGGCCTTCAGCTGGGCGCTGGTACCAAGGCACTGCATGTGATTAAATCCATCCCACTCGTTGACTTGATATGGCTAGTAATGTCTCCCCTTCTCTCTCAGGGCTGTGCTGGACCCTGTGGGTATCCCTGCTCTCCACCCTCCTGCAGGCTTTGTGCTGTGGTCTCTGTAATGGCTGACCCCTGCTGTTGACTGAATAAAGTGCTAGTTGAAATGACCCTGTCTGTCCTGCTGTCTTGACTCTCTTCTCTGAAGCCTGGCTGCTGTCTGCAGTGTGAGGGTTTTAAAGCACTTCAGGGCAGGGGCTGCTGTAATGGTGGGGGGGGTTGTGTTCTTCACTTGACCTCTAACCTGGAAGGGCTTCTCTGCATGTGGCAGTAGAGCACTGACTGCATCTATGGGTGTGAGGTTAATGAGCTCTAGCTGAATTGGACTGGTTGTGCAGGTGCCCTTGGCAGTGGAGTTGCCCTGTGATGGGTAGCAGGGTCCAACACACTGTGCACTTATGCACTGGCACAAGTCCTGTATGGACCTGCTGAGCCCCCTGACCAGGGGTGATTTCCAGCCAGGGGGCCATGAATATTACAAAGGGGCTGATGTCTGTTAGGGGGGTCTGGGGCCTACTCCCCTGAGATGACTTCTTTTTGTAGGATTTGCTCTTGTAAGGTAAGACTGAAGCAAATTACAAGGATGAAGTGGGCAATTCATAACAATCTAGCAAAAATGTACCACCATGCTGCTGGTGCCTATTTTTTAATTGACATGAACACAATAGCCTTGAACTGTAAGCAGGAAGTAACTTCCTTGTGCAAGACCTGTCTACCCGAGTGCATCTGTTCCCTCTTGTATCTGCTGCCATCCTTCAGTGTTCTGCTTGTGAACACATCTGTAAGTGTTTATCGTTATATAACATTGTAACTACATATCGGAGAATATTTGTGACTGTTTACACAGTTTTGATACTAGATGCCTTATTGTCGTTGGTAGGATATGATAGCGGAGATTGCTATTTGTATAGTTAATGTGCAGTGTAATGGGTAGCTGTAATTTGGATGCATATAAGAGCGAGTGCTTAACTTCCTCATTATTTGAATTGGTTTCTTCACAGTAATGTATGTATCCTATGCTGATTTAGCACGTCACAGTGAACGGTGTACATTATCTCACATTTGAGACATTCTATTGTTGTATTCTGTTGCAGTTTCACTCTTAATTCATGAATGCATCTTATAACCTGCAAACTAAGATGAATCCTCACTCTTCTGCATGTAATGGATGGAGTTTGGCTTGCTGTTAAATTGTCAGGACACCCACTGAGAACAGTACAGTGAAAAGACACGAGTCCTACAAGCAAAACCAGCTTGAAGGTAGTAGACTATAAACCGATATGAGCACCGTCATGCATGAAGATGGTGAGCCAACTGCCCCTACAAAGGAAAGCAGGTCCACTATTAACAGAGGGAACCCCGATCCTGATGGACCAAGCATCGGAGTTAAACTCAAGACATTCTGCTTCATCACGATCATCGTCCAGATCATCAGTCAGCATAGCAGTTGCTAGAGCACATGCATTGTTTACCAAGAAAGAGAAAGCAAATAAACATGATAAAATGAGATCGGAGGTGAGTCATCAGCTAGACAATGCGAAACTGGACACAGACTTTGAGGTGCTTCATCATGAAAAGGATGTAACTACTGCTCTTGCTCAAGCAGAGGTACTGGAGGCAGCCACTGCAGAGATTGAACAGGGTACGCCAAGAATGGTAAGCTGTCCCATCTCTCCACAGATCAAAGTTGAGCACACATGAAACTATGTTAGGGCACAAGCCATGGAACACTTCAATGAAAGGCCAAAATCAGACATGCAGGACTTAAATGAGTATGAGCCATCACTGCCAGCCTCAAACCCTCACCATGCAGCTGATGTTCAAGCTGTAGCTGAGAGTAAACAGTTCAACTACATTGATAGGCTGTCAGTCATGCGATTCAACACCGCAAAATGAAAGGAAGCTAGGTGTGTCAGATCCTGGTCTGTCTTCCTCCTGGCAGAGAGAACATTCAACAACATCACTTCATCAGCCTGAGGCTTCAGGCATGTTGGACTTTGCAAGACACCTGGCACGCCGAGAGCTCGTGAATACAAGTCTGGTGCAGTTTGATGACCGTCCTGAGGCATTTAGAGTATGGAGGTCGGCCTTCGTTGGTGCCATCCAACGGTTGGGCCTTACGGCTGGCAAAGAACTTGACCTACTCACTGAGTGGCTAGGCAGAGAATCATCTGACCACGTGAAAAGGTTATGGACAGTTCATGTGAGTGACCCCAGTGCAGCATTAGACATGGCCTGGAAAAGGCTAGTTGAGTGTTATGACGCCTCAGAGATGCTCTTGAAAATGCTCTTTTTAATAAACTAGAGACCTTCCCTAGTAAGGACTATGTCAAGTTAAGAGAATTGGGAGACCTTTTAATGGAGCTGCAGGCTGCTAAAGAAGATGGCTACTTACCTGGCATGGCATACCTGGATACTGCCAGAGGTATTAACCCTATAGTGGAAAAGCTGCCCCACTATCTGCAAAAAGGTGGATCTCTCGTGGCATTCAATACGAGGAAGAACATTGATGCCTGCTTCCCTCCATTCTGGTATTTCCCTAGTTTCCCAGAAATGACCCCAGCTTCACCATTTCCAGCAACAACCCACCAGAAGGTGAGAATCCCACAGCCAAACACAACATTCACAGAACGCCCATCTCTGTCCACAGAACAGAAGTTTCTACCCAGGCCTCTTCCAGCGCAGGTTCAGCTGTTAAGAAGAACGACCTCCGTAAACTATACCCTATTCACGGTTAACCGCATCCAATGAGAAGGTGTCGTGGCTTCAGGATGAAGTCCCTAAACTGTACCTGAAGGATCATGGCATCTGCTATAGGGGTTGTGCAACTTCCTCTCACCTTGCACGCAATTGCCAAGCCCCAGTAAAATGTACAGATTGTGACAGTGAAGATCACAGTACAACACTCCAACTCTAATTGAATGTAACGAAATACCAGACAATAGGTCTGAGATACCTACACTAGAGGTAGCTCAGAACCGTTCTCACCTGAAGTGTATCGCGTCAGAGATCCCAAAACTGGACATCCTGAGAGTTCACAAACCGAGACAACAGATAAATGGTCCTCATGATGCTCCATTTGCTGGATTTAGGACGGGTGCTGGTAGGTGATGTGTGTTTAGGGAAGTCCCACAGACCTAGAGTCCAGAGCTTCAAGACAAATGTGCTAGAGAATGGCAGACCATCAATTTGTACTCCATGTCAAAGCCACTCAGTCTTCAAATGCACAGAGACAGACAACAAGCTTGCTCATTCCATTGAGGATGATGTTTTCTTGGAGATCATGGACAAAGAGTTCTACCAGGACAAGAACTAAAGCTGGGTTGCCCAACTTCCCTTTAGGTGTCCGAGGCCTCCACTCCCCAACAACACAGAGCAAGCACTCAGGTTTGGGAGGGTTACTTTTAAAAAGTATTCTGTTACAGAATAGTGATTACCTTGTTTTGAAAATAATCTGTAACATAATCTGAAGAACCCAGTCTGGATGCATAGATGGTTAATGTATTTATTTAACATGCCAGGCCTGGAAGGGGCCCGACATGGAAGCACTCTACCTCAGCAGAGACTTATGGAACAGCACAAGTGGACAGCCTTTCATGCAATGCATGACATGGTGGTCTGTGGGCAGGGGCACAGACAGGTTTCCCAAAGTGTTGTCTTGAGGTCAGGTTTCTGAATGTTTGTGGTGGTCTTCCTGAGCAGTGGGGGTCATCATGGAAGCAGGTGTTTTCCTGGTGTGGCATACAAACTGCACAATCTCACATTTCTTTAACAATGGACAATGAGGTAATCAATCACTATAATGTAGCATCTTCAGGAAACCCCAAACAAACTGGTATCTGTGGGCTATTGATCTGTTTGGGTGTTCCTATTATCATAATGAACAGAAGTCAAAGTGGAGAGGAGAATGTCCAGAGCATATCCTCTGGACAACTGCCTGTTGCTAGCTTGACAAATCTACTTTGCTCAGTCTGCATATTATTATTATTTCTAATATAAAACATAATACAGTTTATATAAAACATTAATAACGGCTCTACATAATCTAATACATTACTCAGTCAGTAACAATCAGAATACTTTTTTTTCCTTTATTTAAAAACAATAGCAGCTGAGTGTGGCTCAGTCTCAGGGGTGGACCACAGGGCAAGGGAGTTAGGACCCTGGTGCAGTGTTTGTAGAGTTGGCGGACAAGACACAGTCGAGGTCACAAGCTATGGTCAATATCAAGGAGGTCGAGAGACAGGAATAGGACAGGGAGAACAAGGAACCGGGCTTGATGATGCAGGTAGAACTGATGACACTTCACCCAGAGTGAGCGCAGTGAGGGGTTTATAAAGGGAAGCAGAAATCAGAAAGGCAGGAGCAGGACCAATGAGAGCAGAGGAAAGGAACAGAAGTGCACAAGGGTGTGGAGGAATGTTAATTGAAAGATTGAAGGAAAACAGTGAAGGGAGAAGAAAAGACAAGGGAACATTGGTGGCCACTAGTGAGGAAAGAGAGTAAGGGCTTGGAACCATGACAAAGTGAAACAAAATGTTCTACACATTCTAATATGGATGACGGAATGTAATTGTTTATTTGATTATTCCACAGTTGAAACAATTAAAATGGTAATTAAGATTTGCTTCAGTTTAATTCTCATGCATATTTATACTTTGCATTCTGTAGTAGTGTATGAAATGCTTTTTGTGGCACTTATAAGGCAATTTTGTTACACTTCTCTCTGACTTTCTGTAATTTTACATTTTGGTGTTTTAATGTGCCTACATGAAATGTCTGATTGATTGGTACAGCTATTCTGGACAGACATTTGGCAGTATAACCTGCATTCTTTCAAATGTATAATTAATGAATAACACAGATATTCAAACACAATATGTAATTATTAATAGTTAACGTTGATCGAAAACATGCTTTCTATGGCACTTAAGATCGTCTATTTGTCGCACGTCTCTCTTCTACTTGAAATGTATTCTTGTCAGTGTTGCATAGGAAAATGCTTTCTGTTCAACTTGTATTTGTTGCAGTTCTCTGTTGTGCTTTATGTAATAATACATTGTGTGTCATTTTCATGTGCCATTGATTGGTATCTGGCCCCCATGAGGTCTCACTTGAGCAAATCCGGCCCACTACCTAATATGAGTCTGACACCCCTGCTCTAAAACATCCTGTTGATTTTCTGTTCATAATCGACTGCCCTGTCAATTCTATCCTCTCACTCACTCTCTCCCTTCTCATCTCAACATAACTATCCTTCTGTACATTGTTAATGCCCCAACGATATATAACCTTCCTGATTGGTTGTTGTAGTCTTTACAGACGCAAGTCATCTATTAATATCCAAAAAAAGGCTTGACATTGGTGATCACTATCATCTTACACATCACCATTCATGTCTGATCGAGCTGCAGCACTGCCGGAGCGGAAGGGTTAAACGCGCAACCGGTACTCAGTTCATAAGAGAACATAAGAACATAAGAAAGTTTACAAACGAGAGGAGGCCATTCGACCCATCGTGCTCGTTTGGTGTTCATTAATATCTAAGTGATCCAAGGATCCTATCCAGTCTATTTTTAAATGTTCCCAGAACAGTACTGGAAAAAGGACGAGCGGACAAATCCCGGACATTTTTAAATCATTAAGAAATCCGACCGGACAGTGATTAAAGGATTGAAAAATCAGGTAAAAACTGGATGTACGGTAACCCTAAACTAGTGTAGCTTAGCTATCACCGTTCGTCAAATTGTCAATGTCTTAGCAGAAATAAAATTCAGCATGGCAAGAGTACTTACCGCGAACTGTCTTGTCTTGGAACTTACCTGTAGTGTGGTGGAGAACAGAGCAGAGCACAACAGCAAGTGTGTTTCATTCAGAAGTGCTCTCTCTCGCCTGGATTCCTGCCGGGCGGTATACACAAAAAATGGCAAAATAAATAACATAAACTTTGGCAACGCGCACCACAATGTCCAGAATAATGACACAGGAAACTGACTATGAATTAAACAATTATTTGTATTGGCTTGTATTTACTGTTTGTCGTGCAGCATGTTTACCTTGTTTAGATCCGCCGACCAAAATGATCATTTTACTTGCACAAAATGCGTAGTTCATAAGGAGTTGGCGGAACGAGTACGCGTGTTGGAGGAGCACGTAGATACTCTTAGAAAAATAAAAGAGGCCGAGAATTGGCTTGACTCGGTCTGTAGAAACACGGATTCGACCTCTGTAGTCAGCGACAGGCCCACACCGGCGGCTGCGCAGTCACAGCAGGATCGCTGGGTCTCGGTAAAGAGAGGCTCTAGAAGCACGAAATCCAGAGCTAGAGCTCCGGCGCACCAGTCTCCCATTTGGACCGCGAACAGGTTTGAACCCCTCGGCGGCGTGTCTGCTGAGAAGGTGCTCATTATTGGAGACTCCATAGTTAGAAATATAAAGATTGTGTCACCAGCAGTAGAAGTAAAATGCCTTCCGGGAGCCAGAGTCTCTGACATCGAAGCTAAATTGGACGAATTGCCAGGCGGCGAAGTTTCTACTCTGGTTATTCACGCTGGCACTAACGATATTAGACATAGACAATTAGAGATTTTAAAAAGAAATTTAACATCGCTATGCAAAACAACGAAAAAACGATGTCAGAATATAATTGTCTCTGGCCCGCTACCAACATTACACAGAGGGGATGAGGCCTTCAGCAGGCTGTCCTCTCTAAATAGCTGGTTGACAAGCTGGTGTGCATCAAATAATTTCGTTTTTGTGAACAATTGGGATTGTTTTTGGGAAAGGCCTGGCTTATACAGAAGAGATGGGCTCCATCCGAGCTGGAGAGGAGCGCTAATGTTATCTAATAATATAGCTAGTTGTTTAAAAACGTGACTCCTCAGAGCACCGGTCAGGCTGCAGGCTCGCAGTCCTACACTGCAGTCTGCCTGTAACTCCCAGCACAGCCTGACCCCGATCCTAGATCCCTGCCTGGGGGCATCCAATAAACTACATAGTCCTGAGATTAAATCTTATACAAACAAAATGAATAGTTATCCTATTAAAACAGTAATTTGTCATAGGCTTGGATGTATTCCTTCCTCTCGGGGCCCTCGTTTCTACAATCTAATAAAAGTTAAAACTACAAGACAGAAATTACCTGCTCACATTACTTCTCCCATGTATAAGCTTGCTGTCTTAAACATCCGCTCACTACCTAGCAAAGCAGCCTTAATAAATGACACCATAACTGACGCACACATAGATGTGCTCACCTTGACTGAGACCTGGTTAAGACCAGACGACACTATTCCATTAGTAGAAGCCTCCCCTAATGACTACTCTTACTGCCAGAAGGCCCGTACAACAGGCCGTGGGGGGGGGGGGGGGCACCATCTACCGCACAGACCTGCGTCTGTCTACTAAGACATTAGACAGCTTCCCATCTTTTGAAATTCACCAGGTAGAATTTAGGCTTAATCCACCTCTTCAGCTTATAGCTATTTATAGGCCACCAGGCCCCTATTCCTTTTTGATGACCGAATTTAGCAATCTCTTATCTGACTTAGCCATACATTATGATAAACTCATTATTTTGGGGGACTTTAACATACATATTGACATTAAAGACGACCCCCTCACTGTTAGTTTCTTGTCCCTATTGGAGTCTGTAGGCTTCACTCAGCATGTGTCAGGACCCACACATTGTCACAATCACACACTAGATCTAGTTATAACCCGTGGGGTACAGATTAACAACCTAATAATATCACCCCAAAACCAGATGATTTCCGACCACTGCCTTATTACATTTGAGCTGCCTGGAGTAGAATTAGTCACACAGGAGAGGAATATAGAAACTCGCTGCCTAAATCCCACTACTATTCATAATTTCACTACCCTGTTGCCAAATGCTAGCTTTATCAAAACAGGATCTGCAGATGAATTATTAAATAATTTCAACAATACACTAAGCACTGCTTTAGATACAGTAGCCCCATTAAGGACACCAACAAATTAAACCAACAAAACACTCACCATGGTTTGACGAACACACTCGCTCACTTAAAACAGAATGCCGTAGATGTGAGCGTAAATGGAGAGAAACAAAACTAGAGGTCTTCACATGGCATGGAATGACAGTATAATAAGATACAAGCAGCCCTGTCCTCTGCTAGGTCTGCCTACTACTCCAATTTAATAGAGACGCATAAGAATAACCCGCGTTTTCTTTCAATACAATAGCGACACTTACTAACCAGCAGGTGAAGCCTTCAGAGGTTATCCCCACAATTTCACCTGAAGTGACTTCATGGATCATTTCAATAGCAAAGTTAACAGCATTAGAAAACAGATAGAACAGGAAACATACACAGATACTATAGCCGACACATGCAGTCCTTCACAGCCCCTGCCTACCTTGGACTCGTTTAACGTAGTAAATCACCAGGAATTGGTCTCCTTATTTACTAAAATGAAAACAACAACCTGCGCACTAGACCCACTAAACTGCTAAAACAATCTCTGCCATTAATTATTCACAGAATACACAATATTATTAATGTCTCTTTATCCTCGGGATCTGTTCCTGATTCATTTAAAATAGCTGTAATTAAACCACTTCTTAAGAAACCCAGTGCCGACCCTAACCGTCTTAAACACTATCGACCTATCTCAAACCTTCCCTTCCTTTCTAAGGTTCTAGAGAAAGTAGTTGCAAACCAACTGCCAGCTTTTTTAACCGATAATCATCTTTATGAGGAATTTCAATCTGGCTTCTGTTCCGGCCAGAGTACAGAAACGGCCCTGTTAAAAGTATTGAATGACGTGTTTCAGTCCTCCGATGTAGGGCACACCAGTGTTATTATTCTATTAGACTTAAGTGTGGCTTTTGACACAATCGGCCACAACATCTTGTTACACCGCTTAGAAAACCGTATTGGCCTGTCTCGCAATGTGCTTTCATGGTTTAAATCATATCTGTCAAACAGACTCCAATATGTACAGATTAACGAGAACCACTCAAATTTACCTGAGGTTAAGTACGGAGTCCCACAGGGCTCAGTCCTCGGACCTATACTTTTTTCATTATACATGCTCCCTTTAGGTGATATCATTCGACGACATAATATTAACTTTCACAGTTACGCAGACGACACACAATTATATCTGTCAGTAAATCCTAACAACACCATAGACCTAAAAAAACTAATGTGCTGTCTGTCTGAGATTAAAACATGGATGACAACATTTTTTCTTATGCTTAATTCTGACAAAACAGAAGTCATAATTTTAGGAGACAAAAAACGAACTGTTCATCATGCACTAACAAAACTGACTAATGATAACTTTAATTTCTCCCCTAGGGAGATGGCATGAAACCTGGGTGTCATCTGTGATCATAATCTATCTATTGAATCACACATTCAGAATGTGTTGAGATCTTCCTTCCTCCAGCTTAGAAACATTGCTAGACTAAGACAATTCCTCTCGTTACAGGACACTGAGAAATTGATACATGCATTTGTTACATCTAGATTGGATTACTGCAATGCCATTCTGTCAGGCAGCACAAACAGAGCTATTTCTGCACTTCAGTCCAAAATGCTGCTGCAAGAATCCTAACAACAACAAAAAAACATGAACACATCACTCCACTGCCCGTGCACTACAGGATAGACTTTAAAGTGCTCTTATTAACATTTAAAGCACTAAAGGGACTGGCACCTCCCTTCCTAAAAGATCTCCTTATTGAATACACTCCAGGTCGGCCATTAAGATCACAGGAAGCCGGTTACTTAGCACTCCCTAAAATACACAAGAAAAGCGCAGGTGGTAGAGCATTCAGTTATAGGGCCCCGAAGCTGTGGAACGATCTTCCAGCCAATGTAAGAGATGCCCCCTCTGTCTTAGCCTTTAAATCACGGCTGAAGACTCATCTGTTTTGTCTCTGTGTTTCTAGCCCATAGTGCCGCCGGTGTGCCATGGACATGCAATTGCACAACTGTCTTTGGAAATGTCCTGCACTGCATGACCAGTATCTGAGCACGACGGCCCTCTTTTCTTCCAGCAACAGCCTCCTCTGAGGGTCCAACGAGGCATCTCGTCCCCCACCATGGAAGTCTGATGAGGCACAACCCATCCCAGAAGCACCTCACCACGGAGGGTCAACGGGGCATTCACATCCATGGTTTGACGAGCCATCGCAACCCAAAGCCTGTTGATGGTCCAAACCCTCCACCCCCGATGGCCAGCGAGAGGCCTCCTCCAGAAGGAAGAGCACAGCCAGCAGCACCGACAAAGAACTTTCTGATCTCCTTGCTGCTGTAATAACTATACTGCCTGGAGGGGAGGCAACCATTAGGCCTAGGCCCTAAGCCGTGGCCCCCCAGATATTTACTTTCTCCTGATTGAATCCCCGTTAGATAGCACTTCATAGCATTGAATCATGCTTCTTGCATTATTGATTGATGTTCCTCCCTTTCCCGTAACCCTTGACTGTACCTTACATCTTGACGGACTTAGTTTTACTTTCCAGGATGTATGTCCACACTTACTGTACTTAACTGTATAAATTGGAAGTTGTAAAATGTATTATATCTTGAATTGCTTTGTTTAATGCAAATTTTAATTTGTAATGTTTGTCTTGTACTTAACTGTATTCTTGCACTTTGTATGGCACTGGATAAGGGCGTCTGCCATGAAATAATAATAATAATAATAATAATAATAATAATAATAATCGTCCTGATGCAATAAATGATGCTGGGAATACCTTACAATGAACTACAAACAAGTCCAATGCAGATATTTAGGACCAAGCTGGTTAAAATAAATATTACATACAGTGTAATACTCAGTGTAGTACTCAGTGTAATTGATACAAAGTTTGTCATTTCAGGCCTCACCAGCTCTTGCTACAATACCTTTAGTTTAAAGAACAAAGGCAATATATGACAATAGAGAGCTAACCATTCTTATACAGCAAACTGTCAATGTTACATTCTATTACTAAGCATGCACAGGTAAATTGCACATGTGAAAGTATTATATTGGGTAAACACACAGCCTGCGGAATTCAGCTGCGGAAATGGTTGCATTCTGGTAGTGCAGATCTCTGCAGTTCTGCGCAGATCTGCACAATCCCACTGATCAACAACAGAAACAAGCCAGTTAGAATCCAGCTGATGGAAACTGAACTGAATGAATCTGGAGGGAGACAAAACGAGGACAATAGCGTGTGAGAATGCCAAGCGGGAAGCTGATTGGCTGGCTGATTAGAACTCCCTTCCTGGCAACCAATCAGCTAATGAATAAGACACATGGTAAGTACATAAACCATGACTGGTGGGTTCAGGGTTTATCCCTCTCTGTGAGTGTGGTTAGTGATGGCATTGAGAAGGGTGCAGAGGGAGAAGCTAGTCTTCTTGGTTGTGTGGCTGCTGGGTGGGTTAGTGAACACTCAGTTGCCTGATGTTGATGTAGATGGAAGTGATTGGGATGGTGTTGGCCATGAGGTATATGATTCCAAGGCTGGATTGCCTGCAGAAGTGGCTGGAGAGGGTGGCTATGATTACGGTAGCCCTGATGATGGCTTCTGGAATGTGCAAGATGGGGAAGAGGATGAAGAGCTGTCTAGATCTTCCTTTCACCACATGCATGTCTTCCCAGAAGACGTGGAGCCTGACTCTGATCCCTATACCCTGTCTGAAGGTCATGGTGAGTCTATGGCTTCTATTGCTGCTTGGCTTCCTGTCTGAAAGGGGGAGGGTCATCTGGGACTGAAGGAGGGGTTTGGAGGTTGGTTGGTTGATCCAAATGGGGGAGGGGGTTGGAGTCTAATTGACATCACATGTGACTCATTTGGCTCCTGTAGGGTTTATGTCCACTAACCCTGAGGACTGGAGCTGCCAAGTGTTGGCTGAGACCAAGGCAGCCATTTCTCTGGTGCCATGTACTTGTGGACAGTCCCTAATATAGCCCCATAAGCACTGGAGCTGTGGTGTAGCTACTGTGACCCATTGGAGGCATTGGGCCCTGTTTGTCCCAGCCTGCTGGACACTGTTCTACCCTATCACTCTCTTGCAGATGAGCTGGAGGAGATTGAGGAAGAGCTGGAGGACATGGAGGAAGAGCTGGAATCCTGGGAGGAGGAGATGGTGGAGGTGGAACAGCCAGTCAAGCAGGAGGAGCCAGTAGACGGGGAGGAATCCTCGGAGGAGGAGATGGTGGAGGTGGAACAGCCAGTCAAGCAGGAGGAGCCAGTAGACGGGGAGGAATCCTCGGAGGAGGAGATGGTGGAGGTGGAACAGCCAGTCAAGCAGGAGGAGCCTGTAGACTGGGAGGAATCCTCGGAGGAGGAAGAGCCAGCAGCCGGGGGGCGGCCGGTGAAGCCCCGGCCTACAGCAGCCGGGGGGCGGCCGGTGAAGCCCCGGCCTACAGCAGCCGGGGGGCGGCCGGTGAAGCCCCGGCCTACAGCAGCCGGGGGGCGGCCGGTGAAGCCCCGGCCTACAGCAGCCGGGGGGCGGCCGGTGAAGCCCCGGCCTACAGCAGCCGGGGGGCGGCCGGTGAAGCCCCGGCCTACAGCAGCCGGGGGGCGGCCGGTGAAGCCCCGGCCTACAGCAGCCGGGGGGCGGCCGGTGAAGCCCCGGCCTACAGCAGCCGGGGGGCGGCCGGTGAAGCCCCGGCCTACAGCAGCCGGGGGGCGGCCGGTGAAGCCCCGGCCTACAGCAGCCGGGGGGCGGCCGGTGAAGCCCCGGCCTACAGCAGCCGGGGGGCGGCCGGTGAAGCCCCGGCCTACAGCCAATGCACCGAGGACTGACTGTGGTGATGGCAGCATGCAGATCTACCTGCCCCTCGGGAGCTACAGTCGGGTGTTCCTGCAGAGAGGTGAGGAGGGGATGGATTGATCACTTTGTTGCACACTAGGCTTGGGCTTCTCCAGACCCTGAGGTTCACGGCAGCAATTCCTCCACTTTTCCTCTATGGACGGTATGGTGGTTATTGCTGGTCGCTCTCCAGACTTCTTTGGTACTTGACCGCTTGCTGCACTGCACTTCCCGCCAGTTGACTTGAGCCTTGGGAGTGCTATGGCTTCCAGCTAAGCTGTCACTTGACTGAACCCATAACTGGAATGTCTTTAGAACCCTTTCCTCTGGTCCTGGTTGCAGAGCTGTGACTACTGGCTCCGACTCTGTGCTGTTGCCCTGACTGTCATGACCATAGCGCCTTGCTGCTTTTGTAGCTCTGTGCTGTGGCTGTAACCTTTCAGTGGTGGGGGGGGGGACTCATGCTGACCCTTTGCTCTTTCAGCCAAGATGACTCTGCTGCCGGTGCTGGAGCTACCCAGGACCTGTCAGCACAGGGTGAGGAGGCGCCAAGGGGAAGTGGTGCTCATTGCCTCCTTCCGTGGCTGCTACGTGTGGAAATTGGTGAGCAGTGGCGTGGGAGTGCGGTAGGGGTTCTGGAGTGGGGGATTTGAACTTGAAGGAGCTGGCTTTCTATACTCCCTGTATTCCTGGAGTTCAAATGGTGCTGCTTGGCTCTACTCTCCTGAAGCTCAAGACTTGACCCTCTGGGTGCTGATCCTTCAGCTGGACACCAAATGGGGTGAAACTGAAGCTGTGTGGCCTATGAAGTCTATAAATGGTGCAACTCTTGCCCCCTGTGCCCCTGCAGGAGAAGGCTGGCAGGCCGTATGCTGCCCTGACTCTACGCTACTATGACCTCCACCTGAAGATGTCCCAGGTTGCCACTGTGTCCTGCCCACTGACCACCACCACCCCCCTCCCCTCAGCCCAGCCACCCAAGGGCTTGTCCATCTCCTGCAGTGAAGTCTGCATGACTGTCCACCTGCCCACTGGGCCCTTGTCTGCGGTCCACATCCTGAGTAAGAGGGACTGGATGTCTGTAATGTTATAGCTGGGTGTGTCTAACGTGG
Organism: Amia ocellicauda; assembly: GCF_036373705.1. Lineage (NCBI taxonomy): Eukaryota > Metazoa > Chordata > Actinopteri > Amiiformes > Amiidae > Amia > Amia ocellicauda. The sequence continues at coordinate 4,114,398 of NC_089863.1, forward strand.
GATGGGTGGGTTGGGGGTGGATGTCTATTAATAGCATTTATATTGATAATGATGTAGCTGGGGCAGAGGGGCTATAATTGATGCTAGAGCTGAGGGCTGTCTGTAACAGGTGTGCTTTGCTTTTATCCCTCCCCCTCATTTCCAGACTCCTCCAATGCACTGGTCCCAGTGCTGCAGATGCCCAAGTCCTGTGGCTACTCCCTGGTCCGTGGTCAAGGCGAGAACATGCTGACCATCCTCTACACGGCCTGTGATGTCCGGATTGTGGTGAGACGCCCCTCCCCCAGCCTAATTTTGTTCTGCCTCCTCTCTTGGCCTAAATCCTGGAATCTATGGTTAATAGAACATGCATTATGGAACTGGATGCTTGGATTCAGTTGCCTTTTAGTTGACTTGCCAATTTGTTGCTCACTGTTAATATGGTCCTGAATCCTGCTGTCCCTATTCTGTATGTAGTGCACTTGCGTACAAGACTGCCCCTGTGGCCTTCAGGCTCCTCTCCCACAGCCTGGTCTCCACTGGGACTCCAGATGTGGCTCCTGGTTCAATCCCATCTGCCCAGAGCTGGGCATCTGTTGCTGTAGGCATATCCGCTCTCTGCCTCTCCTCAGGCATTGCTTTCCCTCCCGGTGCCCTTTCAAACTCTTGCTTTCTGTTCTGCTCTCAGGCGCAGCGGTACACAATCCAGGTGGTGTACATGACTGCAGCAGGGGAGAGAGCGGAGATCCAGGTGTCTTGCCCCTACCACAAGCTCCAGCCCCAGCAGGGTGAGGCCTGAGGCCTTTGTTGCTGTACTACCCTCCTCCTGCCCCTGTGCTTTTCCACTGAGGGATTGCTTGCTCGTTCCTTTCCCATCTCTCCTCTGTACTTGTGTTGGTGATGCTGCTCAATGTTGTCCTACTCGGTAGATTGCTCCTTCCTGTCACCCATATCTCCCTCTGTACTTGTTGTAATACTGCTTGAACCTCACTGCTCGTTTTCTGCCCCCAGGCTGCCCCCTTCCCAAGAGCCAGCAAGTCTCCTGTGGGCCCAAAAGGGTCCGAGCCGCCGCCTGCTTGGCCAGGGGCTGCTGTATGGATCCTGAGACTGCCCACTGCTACTACCCCCTGGAGGGTAAGGACTGCTTAGAACTGAACCACTTCAAGGGAGTCCTTACGGATGGGTTGGATTTTCAGAGCTCGCTCTCTCCCTCCAGAATGTACCTCGGACAAGCACTTTGTCTTTGCTGTCCACCGCACCCTCACCATCCCTCCTCTGGAGCCATCCTCTTTGGTCATCGCTGGCAACCAGTCCTGCAGCCCTGTCATCTGCACCCCTGACTTTGCCATCTTCAAGTTCCCAGTGACTGGCTGTGGTACCCATGCCTTTGTGAGTTGCTGCTTAGGGAGGAGTGGAATATTTGGGGGGGTGGTGTATGGATCTAGTTCAATGGTTCTCAATCCTACCCTGCTGGCTTTTGTTCCAGCCAAGCGCCTGCTTCCTTAAACTGAACTAATTGTGCCTACCCTTCTGATCTCTCCCCTGTACCCAGGTGGTGGGCAAGACGACCATCTACCTGGCAGAGGTGATGGCCCTGGCACGACAGAACAGCCTGAAGTATGGCGTGATCACCAGAGATGGCCCCTTCAGGTGAGGCTGCAGCATTGGTATGGGCTGCATGTGGATCTGCATAGATGGGACTTGGCATTAGCCTGCTCTACACCGTTCTGAAATGAGTACTTGACACATGGTCTTGCACCCATAATCGCACAGTTGGCAGACTAACCCAACTGTGTGAGGCATGGTCGGAGTTGGTCAGTCCTGATGGGCAATGCCAATCCTCGGCCCCTTAAAACTAGGGAACCGTGCAGATGGGTGAGCAGTAGATGGGGACCCGTCTTCTGGCTTGGTCTAATTTCTGTCCTGTGTGCAGATTGCTGGTCGAGTGTCGCTATGCAGAGGATAACCTGATCAGCACTGGCTACCTGGTAAAGAGCCCCAACCTGCCCAGCACTATCATGTCCCCTGGGGTATTCGGGGTGCAGCTCAGAATAGCTACTGGTAAGTGCCCAGTCAGTCACGCCTCCTCGGCAGAGGAAACGTCAATGCGCACGCCTACTGAACGCATCCTTAAAGGAAAGGGGCAAAACCACAAACTGAGGCCTGCCCTTGATCTCCTTCTCAGACGCGGCCTTCAGCCGCTTCTACCCTCAGTACCACAGACCGCTGCGGCTGCTCCTGGGTCGCCCCATGTATCTGGAGGTGCGGTTGCTGAGCTCGCCAGACCCCAACCTGCTGCTGCTGGTGCACTACTGTGTTGCCTACCCCCGCTCTGCCCAGGCCGTCTGGGTGCTGCTGTATGAAGGGTGAGTGCTCCCTGGGGGGCAGTTCATCCCAGTCTACCTCGTACCCGACGCTCTGGGAGCGTTGACCTAACCCTCCCCCCTTTCTGCAGCTGCCCCAACCCTCTGGACTACGGCCATACGTCCACCCTGCACATCAACAACCAGCTGCCCATGCCTAGGCAGCACCGCCGCTTCCACATCACCACCTTCCAGTTCATGGATCAGACAATGCAGGCATACCTGGATGAGGAGGTGGGTGAGGGGAAGGAGCTGGATGGGAGAAGAGGGTGGGAGTTGACTGCTTAAACCTCTGCTCTTCCTTCAGATCTACTTCATGTGCTCCACTGAGGTGTGCTCTCCGGCCATGAAGACCTGTGTGGAGGGCTGCTTTGATGGGCGCAGTGAGTTGGCCTGACCTTTCACTTCTTGACCTGCAGCTGGGGGAGGGTTGCTTCTTGTTGATGCCATGTCTTAAGGGGGCCAGCAGGTGGCAAGTGTAGTGTGGTCTGGCTGGAGAGATTGCAGGGGCGATGGGTTTAATCTCTGCTGTGTGGTAATGGATCTACAGTGTACAGCCCCTCACGGGAGATGCTTCTGCTCAATGAGCATGCAGAAGGCAGACCCGTCTCTCTCCCTCTCTGCAGAGATCCCAGTGGTACCAGACCCCAACACGGATGCCCGCTGTCTCCGGAAGCCCTGTCCAGGAAGCAAGGCCAAGATATCTGTGGGGTTGCCAGCACAGTGACCGGTGCCTCGGGTGAGTGCTGACCACTGGTTGCCAGCCCTGGTCCTGTGGGGCTGCACTGTCCTCTCCATTGCCTGCAGCCTCAATTGTACTGCCTGGCTTAATTTGGGTGCCTGTGCCCTCTTCTGTTCTGCTGGAGATGGCCATCTGCTTCAAATGGAAGCAGTCTGGGCCTGATGGAGGTCCTGGAGCGTGGTGCAACTAACCTGCGGCTCCCTGTGGCCCCTTGGCTAGGGCTGAGAACCACAGACCTTGACTGCCCCCTGCAGGCCTTCACATGCAGTGCCTTGGTACCAGCACCCAGCTGATTAAATCCATCCCACTCGTTGACTTGATATGGCTAGTAATGTCTCCCCTTCTCTCTCAGGGCTGTGCTGGACCCTGTGGGTATCCCTGCTCTCCACCCTCCTGCAGGCTTTGTGCTGTGGTCTCTGTAATGGCTGACCCCTGCTGTTGACTGAATAAAGTGCTAGTTGAAATGACCCTGTCTGTCCTGCTGTCTTGACTCTCTCTTCTCTGAAGCCTGGCTGCTGTCTGCAGTGTGAGGGTTTTAAAGCACTTCAGGGCAGGGGCTGCTGTAATGGTGGGGGGGGTTGTGTGCTTCACTTGACCTCTAACCTGGAAGGGCTTCTCTGCATGTGGCAGTAGAGCACTGACTGCATCTATGGGTGTGAGGTTAATGAGCTCTAGCTGAATTGGACTGGTTGTGCAGGTGCCCTTGGCAGTGGAGTTGCCCTGTGATGGGTAGCAGGGTCCAACACACTGTGCACTTATGCACTGGCACAAGTCCTGTATGGACCTGCTGAGCCCCCTGACCAGGGGTGATTTCCAGCCAGGGGGCCATGAATATTACAAAGGGGCTGATGTCTGTTAGGGGGGTCTGGGGCCTACTCCCCTGAGATGACTTCTTTTTGTAGGATTTGCTCTTGTAAGGTAAGACTGACGCAAATTACAAGGATGAAGTGGGCAATTCATAACAATCTAGCAAAAATGTACCACCATGCTGCTGGTGCCTATTTTTTAATTGACATGAACACAATAGCCTTGAACTGTAAGCAGGAAGTAACTTCCTTGTGCAAGACCTGTCTACCCGAGTGCATCTGTTCCCTCTTGTATCTGCTGCCATCCTTCAGTTTTCTGCTTGTGAACACATCTGTAAGTGTTTATCGTTATATAACATTGTAACTACATATCGGAGAATATTTGTGACTGTTTACACCGTTTTGATACTAGATGCCTTATTGTCGTTGGTAGGATATGATAGCGGAGATTGCTATTTGTATAGTTAATGTGCAGTGTAATGGGTAGCTGTAATTTGGATGCATATAAGAGCGAGTGCTTAACTTCCTCATTATCTGAATTGGTTTCTTCACAGTAATGTATGTATCCTATGCTGATTTAGCACGTCACAGTGAACGGTGTACATTAGAATGTCTCAAATGTGAGATATTGTTGTATTCTGTTGCAGTTTCACTCTTAATTCATGAATGCATCTTATAACCTGCAAACTAAGATGAATCCTCACTCTTCTGCATGTAATGGATGGAGTTTGGCTTGCTGTTAAATTGTCAGGACACCCACTGAGAACAGTACAGTGAAAAGACACGAGTCCTACAAGCAAAACCAGCTTGAAAGTAGTAGACTATAAACCGATTTGAGCACCGTCATGCATGAAGATGGTGAGCCAACTGCCCCTACAAAGGAAAGCAGGTCCACTATTAACAGAGGGAACCCCGATCCTGATGGACCAAGCATCGGAGTTAAACTCAAGACATTCTGCTTCATCACGATCATTGTCCAGATCATCAGTCAGCATAGCAGTTGCTAGAGCACATGCATTGTTTACCAAGAAAGAGAAAGCAAATAAACATGATAAAATGAGATCGGAGGTGAGTCATCAGCTAGACAATGCGAAACTGGACACAGACTTTGAGGTGCTTCATCATGAAAAGGATGTAACTACTGCTCTTGCTCAAGCAGAGGTACTGGAGGCAGCCACTGCAGAGATTGAACAGGGTACGCCAAGAATGGTAAGCTGTCCCATCTCTCCACAGATCAAAGTTGAGCACACATGAAACTATGTTAGGGCACAAGCCATGGAACACTTCAATGAAAGGCCAAAATCAGACATGTAGGACTTAAATGAGTATGAGCCATCACTGCCAGCCTCAAACCCTCACCATGCAGCTGATGTTCAAGCTGTAGCTGAGAGTAAACAGTTCAACTACATTGATAGGCTGTCAGTCATGCGATTCAACACCGCAAAATGAAAGGAAGCTAGGTGTGTCAGATCCTGGTCTGTCTTCCTCCTGGCAGAGAGAACATTCAACAACATCACTTCATCAGCCTGAGGCTTCAGGCATGTTGGACTTTGCAAGACACCTGGCACGCCGAGAGCTCGTGAATACAAGTCTGGTGCAGTTTGATGACCGTCCTGAGGCATTTAGAGTATGGAGGTCGGCCTTCGTTGGTGCCATCCAACGGTTGGGCCTTACGGCTGGCAAAGAACTTGACCTACTCACTGAGTGGCTAGGCAGAGAATCATCTGACCACGTGAAAAGGTTATGGACAGTTCATGTGAGTGACCCCAGTGCAGCATTAGACATGGCCTGGAAAAGGCTAGTTGAGTGTTATGACGCCTCAGAGATGCTCTTGAAAATGCTCTTTTTAATAAACTAGAGACCTTCCCTAGTAAGGACTATGTCAAGTTAAGAGAATTGGGAGACCTTTTAATGGAGCTGCAGGCTGCTAAAGAAGATGGCTACTTACCTGGCATGGCATACCTGGATACTGCCAGAGGTATTAACCCCATAGTGGAAAAGCTGCCCCACTATCTGCAAAAAGGTGGATCTCTCGTGGCATTCAATACGAGGAAGAACATTGATGCCTGCTTCCCTCCATTCTGGTATTTCCCTAGTTTCATCTGTTACGAAGCAAAGGCCAGAAATGACCCCAGCTTCACCATTTCCAGCAACAACCCACCAGAAGGTGAGAATCCCACAGCCAAACACAACATTCACAGAACGCCCATCTCTGTCCACAGAACAGAAGTTTCTACCCAGGCCTCTTCCAGCGCAGGTTCAGCTGTTAAGAAGAACGACCTCCGTAAACTATACCCTATTCACGGTTAACCGCATCCAATGAGAAGGTGTCGTGGCTTCAGGATGAAGTCCCTAAACTGTACCTGAAGGATCATGGCATCTGCTATAGGGGTTGTGCAACTTCCTCTCACCTTGCACGCAATTGCCAAGCCCCAGTAAAATGTACAGATTGTGACAGTGAAGATCACAGTACAACACTCCAACTCTAATTGAATGTAACGAAATACCAGACAATAGGTCTGAGATACCTACACTAGAGGTAGCTCAGAACCGTTCTCACCTGAAGTGTATCGCGTCAGAGATCCCAAAACTGGACATCCTGAGAGTTCACAAACCGAGACAACAGATAAATGGTCCTCATGATGCTCCATTTGCTGGATTTAGGACGGGTGCTGGTAGGTGATGTGTGTTTAGGGAAGTCCCACAGACCTAGAGTCCAGAGCTTCAAGACAAATGTGCTAGAGAATGGCAGACCATCAATTTGTACTCCATGTCAAAGCCACTCAGTCTTCAAATGCACAGAGACAGACAACAAGCTTGCTCATTCCATTGAGGATGATGTTTTCTTGGAGATCATGGACAAAGAGTTCTACCAGGACAAGAACTAAAGCTGGGTTGCCCAACTTCCCTTTAGGTGTCCGAGGCCTCCACTCCCCAACAACACAGAGCAAGCACTCAGGTTTGGGAGGGTTACTTTTAAAAAGTATTCCGTTACAGAATAGTGATTACCTTGTTTTGAAAATAATCTGTAACATAATCTGAAGAACCCAGTCTGGATGCATAGATGGTTAATGTATTTATTTAACATGCCAGGCCTGGAAGGGGCCCGACATGGAAGCACTCTACCTCAGCAGAGACTTATGGAACAGCACAAGTGGACAGCCTTTCATGCAATGCATGACATGGTGGTCTGTGGGCAGGGGCACAGACAGGTTTCCCAAAGTGTTGTCTTGAGGTCAGGTTTCTGAATGTTTGTGGTGGTCTTCCTGAGCAGTGGGGGTCATCATGGAAGCAGGTGTTTTCCTGGTGTGGCATACAAACTGCACAATCTCACATTTCTTTAACAATGGACAATGAGGTAATCAATCACTATAATGTAGCATCTTCAGGAAACCCCAAACAAACTGGTATCTGTGGGCTATTGATCTGTTTGGGTGTTCCTATTATCATAATGAACAGAAGTCAAAGTGGAGAGGAGAATGTCCAGAGCATATCCTCTGGACAACTGCCTGTTGCTAGCTTGACAAATCTACTTTGCTCAGTCTGCATATTATTATTATTTCTAATATAAAACATAATACAGTTTATATAAAACATTAATAACGGCTCTACATAATCTAATACATTACTCAGTCAGTAACAATCAGAATACTTTTTTTTCCTTTATTTAAAAACAATAGCAGCTGAGTGTGGCTCAGTCTCAGGGGTGGACCACAGGGCAAGGGAGTTAGGACCCTGGTGCAGTGTTTGTAGAGTTGGCGGACAAGACACAGTCGAGGTCACAAGCTATGGTCAATATCAAGGAGGTCGAGAGACAGGAATAGGACAGGGAGAACAAGGAACCGAGCTTGATGATGCAGGTAGAACTGATGACACTTCACCCAGAGTGAGCGCAGTGAGGGGTTTATAAAGGGAAGCAGAAATCAGAAAGGCAGGAGCAGGACCAATGAGAGCAGAGGAAAGGAACAGAAGTGCACAAGGGTGTGGAGGAATGTTAATTGAAAGATTGAAGGAAAACAGTGAAGGGAGAAGAAAAGACAAGGGAACATTGGTGGCCACTAGTGAGGAAAGAGAGTAAGGGCTTGGAACCATGACAAAGTGAAACAAAATGTTCTACACATTCTAATATGGATGACGGAATGTAATTGTTTATTTGATTATTCCACAGTTGAAACAATTAAAATGGTAATTAAGATTTGCTTCAGTTTAATTCTCATGCATATTTATACTTTGCATTCTGTAGTAGTGTATGAAATGCTTTTTGTGGCACTTCTCTCTGACTTTCTGTAATTTTACATTTTGGTGTTTTCATGTGCCTACATGAAATGTCTGATTGATTGGTACAGCTATTCTGGACAGACATTTGGCAGTATAACCTGCATTCTTTCAAATGTATAATTAATGAATAACACAGATATTCAAACACAATATGTAATTATTAATAGTTAACGTTGATCGAAAACATGCTTTCTATGGCACTTAAGATCGTCTATTTGTAGCACGTCTCTCTTCTACTTGAAATGTATTCTTGTCAGTGTTGCATAGGAAAATGCTTTCTGTTCAACTTGTATTTGTTGCAGTTCTCTGTTGTGCTTTATGTAATAATACATTGTGTGTCATTTTCATGTGCCATTGATTGGTATCTGGCCCCCATGAGGTCTCACTTGAGCAAATCCGGCCCACTACCTAATATGAGTCTGACACCCCTGCTCTAAAACATCCTGTTGATTTTCTGTTCATAATCGACTGCCCTGTCAATTCTATCCTCTCACTCACTCTCTCCCTTCTCATCTCAACATAACTATCCTTCTGTACATTGTTAATGCCCCAACGATATATAACCTTCCTGATTGGTTGTTGTAGTCTTTACAGACGCTAGTCATCTATTAACATCCAAAAAAAGGCTTGACATTGGTGATCACTATCATCTTACACATCACCATTCATGTCTGATCGAGCTGCAGCACTGCCGGAGCGGAAGGGTTAAACGCGCAACCGGTACTCAGTTCATAAGAGAACATAAGAACATAAGAAAGTTTACAAACGAGAGGAGGCCATTCGACCCATCGTGCTCGTTTGGTGTTCATTAATATCTAAGTGATCCAAGGATCCTATCCAGTCTATTTTTAAATGTTCCCAGAACAGTACTGGAAAAAGGACGAGCGGACAAATCCCGGACATTTTTAAATCATTAAGAAATCCGACCGGACAGTGATTAAAGGATTGAAAAATCAGGTAAAAACTGGATGTACGGTAACCCTAAACTAGTGTACTTAGCTATCACCGTTCGTCAAATTGTCAATGTCTTAGCAGAAATAAAATTCAGCATGGCAAGAGTACTTACCGCGAACTGTCTTGTCTTGAAACTTACCTGTAGTGTGGTGGAGAACAGAGCAGAGCACAACAGCAAGTGTGTTTCATTCAGAAGTGCTCTCTCTCTCCTGGATTCCTGCCGGGCGGTATACACAAAAAATGGCAAAATAAATAACATAAACTTTGGCAACGCGCACCACAATGTCCAGAATAATGACACAGGAAACTGACTATGAATTAAACAATTATTTGTATTGGCTTGTATTTACTGTTTGTCGTGCAGCATGTTTACCTTGTTTAGATCCGCCGACCAAAATGATCATTTTACTTGCACAAAATGCGTAGTTCATAAGGAGTTGGCGGAACGAGTACGCGTGTTGGAGGAGCACGTAGATACTCTTAGAAAAATAAAAGAGGCCGAGAATTGGCTTGACTCGGTCTGTAGAAACACGGATTCGACCTCTGTAGTCAGCGACAGGCCCACACCGGCGGCTGCGCAGTCACAGCAGGATCGCTGGGTCTTGGTAAAGAGAGGCTCTAGATGCACGAAATCAAGAGCTAGAGCTCCGGCGCACCAGTCTCCCATTTGGACCGCGAACAGGTTTGAACCCCTTGGCGGCGCGTCTGCTGAGAAGGTGCTCATTATTGGAGACTCCATAGTTAGAAATATAAAGATTGTGTCACCAGCAGTAGAAGTAAATTGCCTTCCGGGAGCCAGAGTCTCTGACATCGAAGCTAAATTGGACGAATTGCCAGGCGGCGAAGTTTCTACTCTGGTTATTCACGCTGGCACTAACGATATTAGACATAGACAATTAGAGATTTTAAAAAGAAATTTTACATCGCTATGCAAAACAGCGAAAAAACGATGTCAGAATATAATTGTCTCTGGCCCGCTACCAACATTACACAGAGGGGATGAGGCCTTCAGCAGGCTGTCCTCTCTAAATAGCTGGTTGGGAAAGGCCTGGCTTATACAGAAGAGATGGGCTCCATCCGAGCTGGAGAGGAGCGCTAATGTTATCTGATAATATAGCTAGTTGTTTAAAAACGTGACTCCTCAGAGCACCGGTCAGGCTGCAGGCTCGCAGTCCTACACTGCAGTCTGCCTGTAACTCCCAGCACAGCCTGACCCCGATCCTAGATCCCTGCCTGGGGGCATCCAATAAACTACATAGTCCTGAGATTAAATCTTATACAAACAAAATGAATAGTTATCCTATTAAAACAGTAATTTGTCATAGGCTTGGATGTATTCCTTCCTCTCGGGGCCCTCGTTTCAACAATCTAATAAAAGTTAAAACTACAAGACAGAAATTACCTGCTCACATTACTTCTCCCATGTATAAGCTTGCTGTCTTAAACATCCGCTCACTACCTAGCAAAGCAGCCTTAATAAATGACACCATAACTGACGCACACATAGATGTGCTCACCTTGACTGAGACCTGGTTAAGACCAGACGACACTATTCCATTAGTAGAAGCCTCCCCTAATGACTACTCTTACTGCCAGAAGGCCCGTACAACAGGCCGTGGGGGGGGGGGGGGGCACCATCTACCGCACAGACCTGCGTCTGTCTACTAAGACATTAGACAGCTTCCCATCTTTTGAAATTCACCAGGTAGAATTTAGGCTTAATCCACCTCTTCAGCTTATAGCTATTTATAGGCCACCAGGCCCCTATTCCTTTTTGATGACCGAATTTAGCAATCTCTTATCTGACTTAGCCATACATTATGATAAACTCATTATTTTGGGGGACTTTAACATACATATTGACATTAAAGACGACCCCCTCACTGTTAGTTTCTTGTCCCTATTGGAGTCTGTAGGCTTCACTTAGCATGTGTCAGGACCCACACATTGTCACAATCACACACTAGATCTAGTTATAACCCGTGGGGTACAGATTCACAACCTAATAATATCACCCCAAAACCAGATGATTTCCGACCACTGCCTTATTACATTTGAGCTGCCTGGAGTAGAATTAGTCACACAGGAGAGGAATATAGAAACTCGTTGCCTAAATCCCACTGCTATTCATAAATTCACTACCCTGTTACCAAATGCTAGCTTTATCAAAACAGGATCTGCAGATGAATTATTAAATAATTTCAACAATACACTAAGCACTGCTTTAGATACAGTAGCCCCATTAAGGACACCAACAAAACACTCGCCATGGTTTGACGAACACACTCGCTCACTTAAAACAGAATGCCGTAGATGTGAGCGTAAATGGAGAGAAACAAAACTAGAGGTCTTCACATGGCATGGAATGACAGTATAATACGATACAAGCAGCCCTGTCCTCTGCTAGGTCTGCCTAATACTCCAATTTAATAGAGACGCATAAGAATAACCCACGTTTTCTTTTTAATACAATAGCGACACTTACTAACCAGCAGGTGAAGCCTTCAGAGGTTATCCCCAAAATTTCACCTGAAGTGACTTCATGGATCATTTCAATAGCAAAGTTAACAGCATTAGAAAACAGATAGAACAGGAAACATACACAGATACTATAGCCGACACATGCAGTCCTTCACAGCCCCTGCCTACCTTGGACTCGTTTAACATAGTAAATCACCAGGAATTGGTCTCCTTATTTACTAAAATGAAAACAACAACCTGCGCACTAGACCCACTAAACTGCTAAAACAATCTCTGCCATTAATTATTCACAGAATACACAATATTATTAATGTCTCTTTATCCTCAGGATCTGTTCCTGATTCATTTAAAATAGCTGTAATTAAACCACTTCTTAAGAAACCCAGTGCCGACCCTAACCGTCTTAAACACTATCGACCTATCTCAAACCTTCCCTTCCTTTCTAAGGTTCTAGAGAAAGTAGTTGCAAACCAACTGCAAGCTTTTTTAACCGATAATCATCTTTATGAGGAATTTCAATCAGGCTTCTGTTCCGGCCAGAGTACAGAAACGGCCCTGTTAAAAGTATTGAATGACGTGTTTCAGTCCTCCGATGTAGGGCACACCAGTGTTATTATTCTATTAGACTTAAGTGCGGCTTTTGACACAATCGGCCACAACATCTTGTTACACCGCTTAGAAAACCGTATTGGCCTGTCTCGCAATGTGCTTTCATGGTTTAAATCATATCTGTCAAACAGACTCCAATATGTACAGATTAACGAGAACCACTCAAATTTACCTGAGGTTAAGTACGGAGTCCCACAGGGCTCAGTCCTCGGACCTATACTTTTTTCATTATACATGCTCCCTTTAGGTGATATCATTCGACGACATAATATTAACTTTCACAGTTACGCAGACGACACACAATTATATCTGTCAGTAAATCCTAACAACACCATAGACCTAAAAAAACTAATGTGCTGTCTGTCTGAGATTAAAACATGGATGACAACATTTTTTCTTATGCTTAATTCTGACAAAACAGAAGTCATAATTTTAGGAGACAAAAAACGAACTGTTCATCATGCACTAACAAAACTGACTAATGATAACTTTAATTTCTCCCCTAGGGAGATGGCATGAAACCTGGGTGTCATCTGTGATCATAATCTATCTATTGAATCACACATTCAGAATGTGTTGAGATCTTCCTTCCTCCAGCTTAGAAACATTGCTAGACTAAGACAATTCCTCTCGTTACAGGACACTGAGAAATTGATACACGCATTTGTTACATCTAGATTGGATTACTGCAATGCCATTCTGTCAGGCAGCACAAACAGAGCTATTTCTGCACTTCAGTCCAAAATGCTGCTGCAAGAATCCTAACAACAACATAAAAACATGAACACATCACTCCACTGCCCGTGCACTACAGGATAGACTTTAAAGTGCTCTTATTAACATTTAAAGCACTAAAGGGACTGGCACCTCCCTTCCTAAAAGATCTCCTTATTGAATACACTCCAGGTCGGCCATTAAGATCACAGGAAGCCGGTTACTTAGCACTCCCTAAAATACACAAGAAAAGCGCAGGTGGTAGAGCATTCAGTTATAGGGCCCCGAAGCTGTGGAACGATCTTCCAGCCAATGTAAGAGATGCCCCCTCTGTCTTAGCCTTTAAATCACGGCTGAAGACTCATCTGTTTTGTCTCTGTGTTTCTAGCCCATAGTGCCGCCGGTGTGCCATGGACATGCAATTGCACAACTGTCTTTGGAAATGTCCTGCACTGCATGACCAGTATCTGAGCACGACGGCCCTCTTTTCTTCCAGCAACAGCCTCCTCTGAGGGTCCAACGAGGCATCTCGTCCCCCACCATGGAAGTCTGATGAGGCACAACCCATCCCAGAAGCACCTCACCACGGAGGGTCAACGGGGCATTCACATCCATGGTTTGACGAGCCATCGCAACCCAAAGCCTGTTGATGGTCCAAACCCTCCACCCCCGATGGCCAGCGAGAGGCCTCCTCCAGAGGGAAGAGCACAGCCAGCAGCACCGACAAAGAACTTTCTGATCTCCTTGCTGCTGTAATAACTATACTGCCTGGAGGGGAGGCAACCATTAGGCCTAGGCCCTAAGCCGTGGCCCCCCAGATATTTACTTTCTCCTGATTGAATCCCCGTTAGATAGCACTTCATAGCATTGAATCATGCTTCTTGCATTATTGATTGATGTTCCTCCCTTTCCCGTAACCCTTGACTGTACCTTACATCTTGACGGACTTAGTTTTACTTTCCAGGATGTATGTCCACACTTACTGTACTTAACTGTATAAATTGGAAGTTGTAAAATGTATTATATCTTGAATTGCTTTGTTTAATGCAAATTTTAATTTGTAATGTTTGTCTTGTACTTAACTGTATTCTTGCACTTTGTATGGCACTGGATAAGGGCGTCTGCCATGAAATAATAATAATAATAATAATAATAATAATAATAATAATAATAATAATCGTCCTGATGCAATAAATGATGCTGGGAATACCTTACAATGAACTACAAACAAGTCCAATGCAGATATTTAGGACCAAGCTGGTTAAAATAAATATTACATACAGTGTAATACTCAGTGTAGTACTCAGTGTAATTGATACAAAGTTTGTCATTTCAGGCCTCACCAGCTCTTGCTACAATACCTTTAGTTTAAAGAACAAAGGCAATATATGACAATAGAGAGCTAACCATTCTTATACAGCAAACTGTCAATGTTACATTCTATTACTAAGCATGCACAGGTAAATTGCACATGTGAAAGTATTATATTGGGTAAACACACAGCCTGCGGAATTCAGCTGCGGAAATGGTTGCATTCTGGTAGTGCAGATCTCTGCAGTTCTGCGCAGATCTGCACAATCCCACTGATCAACAACAGAAACAAGCCAGTTAGAATCCAGCTGATGGAAACTGAACTGAATGAATCCGGAGGGAGACAAAACGAGGACAATAGCGTGTGAGAATGCCAAGCGAGAAGCAGATTGGCTGGCTGATTAGAACTCCCTTCCTGGCAACCAATCAGCTAATGAATAAGACACATGGTAAGTACATAAACCACGACTGGTGGGTTCAGAGTTTATTCCTCTCTGTGAGTGTGGTTAGTGATGGCATTGAGAAGGGTGCAGAGGGAGAAGCTAGTCTTCTTGGTTGTGTGGCTGCTGGGTGGGTTAGTGAACACTCAGTTGCCTGATGTTGATGTAGATGGAAGTGATTGGGATGGTGTTGGCCATGAGGTATATGATTCCAAGGCTGGATTGCCTGCAGAAGTGGCTGGAGAGGGTGGCTATGATTACGGTAGCCCTGATGATGGCTTCTGGAATGTGCAAGATGGGGAAGAGGATGAAGAGCTGTCTAGATCTTCCTTTCACCACATGCATGTCTTCCCAGAAGACGTGGAGCCCGACTCTGATCCCTATACCCTGTCTGAAGGTCATGGTGAGTCTATGGCTTCTATTGCTGCTTGGCTTCCTGTCTGAAAGGGGGAGGGTCATCTGGGACTGAAGGAGGGGTTTGGAGGTTGGTTGGTTGATCCAAATGGGGGAGGGGGTTGGAGTCTAATTGACATCACATGTGACTCATTTGGCTCCTGTAGGGTTTATGTCCACTAACCCTGAGGACTGGAGCTGCCAAGTGTTGGCTGAGACCAAGGCAGCCATTTCTCTGGTGCCATGTACTTGTGGACAGTCCCTAATATAGCCCCATAAGCACTGGAGCTGTGGTGTAGCTACTGTGACCCATTGGAGGCATTGGGCCCTGTTTGTCCCAGCCTGCTGGACACTGTTCTACCCTGTCACTCTCTTGCAGATGAGCTGGAGGAGATTGAGGAAGAGCTGGAGGACATGGAGGAAGAGCTGGAATCCTGGGAGGAGGAGATGGTGGAGGTGGAACAACCAGTCGAGCAGGAGGAGCCAGTAGACGGGGAAGAATCCTCGGAGGAGGAGATGGTGGAGGTGGAACAACCAGTCGAGCAGGAGGAGCCAGTAGACGGGGAGGAATCCTCGGAGGAGGAGATGGTGGAGGTGGAACAACCAGTCGAGCAGGAGGAGCCAGTAGACGGGGAGGAATCCTCGGAGGAGGAGATGGTGGAGGTGGAACAACCAGTCGAGCAGCAGGAGCCAGTAGACGGGGAGGAATCCTCGGAGGAGGAAGAGCCAGCAGCCGGGGGGCGGCCGGTGAAGCCCCGGCCTACAGCAGCCGGGGGGCGGCCGGTGAAGCCCCGGCCTACAGCAGCCGGGGGGCGGCCGGTGAAGCCCCGGCCTACAGCAGCCGGGGGGCGGCCGGTGAAGCCCCGGCCTACAGCAGCCGGGGGGCGGCCGGTGAAGCCCCGGCCTACAGCAGCCGGGGGGCGGCCGGTGAAGCCCCGGCCTACAGCAGCCGGGGGGCGGCCGGTGAAGCCCCGGCCTACAGCAGCCGGGGGGCGGCCGGTGAAGCCCCGGCCTACAGCAGCCGGGGGGCGGCCGGTGAAGCCCCGGCCTACAGCAGCCGGGGGGCGGCCGGTGAAGCCCCGGCCTACAGCAGCCGGGGGGCGGCCGGTGAAGCCCCGGCCTACAGCAGCCGGGGGGCGGCCGGTGAAGCCCCGGCCTACAGCAGCCGGGGGGCGGCCGGTGAAGCCCCGGCCTACAGCAGCCGGGGGGCGGCCGGTGAAGCCCCGGCCTACAGCCAATGCACCGAGGACTGACTGTGGTGATGGCAGCATGCAGATCTACCTGCCCCTCGGGAGCTACAGTCGGGTGTTCCTGCAGAGAGGTGAGGAGGGGATGGATTGATCACTTTGTTGCACACTAGGCTTGGGCTTCTCCAGACCCTGAGGTTCACGGCAGCAATTCCTCCACTTTTCCTCTATGGACGGTATGGTGGTTATTGCTGGTCGCTCTCCAGACTTCTTTGGTACTTGACCGCTTGCTGCACTGCACTTCCCGCCAGTTGACTTGAGCCTTGGGAGTGCTATGGCTTCCAGCTAAGCTGTCACTTGACTGAACCCATAACTGGAATGTCTTTAGAACCCTTTCCTCTGGTCCTGGTTGCAGAGCTGTGACTACTGGCTCCGACTCTGTGCTGTTGCCCTGACTGTCATGACTATAGCGCCTTGCTGCTTTTGTAGCTCTGTGCTGTGGCTGTAACCTTTCAGTGGGGGGGGGGGGACTCATGCTGACCCTTTGCTCTTTCAGCCAAGATGACTCTGCTGCCGGTGCTGGAGCTACCCAGGACCTGTCAGCACAGGGTGAGGAGGCGCCAAGGGGAAGTGGTGCTCATTGCCTCCTTCCGTGGCTGCTACGTGTGGAAATTGGTGAGCAGTGGCGTGGGAGTCCGGTAGGGGTTCTGGAGTGGGGGATTTGAACTTGAAGGAGCTGGCTTTCTATACTCCCTGTATTCCTGGAGTTCAAATGGTGCTGCTTGGCTCTACTCTCCTGAATCTCAAGACTTGACCCTCTGGGTGCTGATCCTTCAGCTGGACACCAAATGGGGTGAAACTGAAGCTGTGTGGCCTATGAAGTCTATAAATGGTGCAACTCTTGCCCCCTGTGCCCCTGCAGGAGAAGGCTGGCAGGCCGTATGCTGCCCTGACTCTACGCTACTATGACCTCCACCTGAAGATGTCCCAGGTTGTCACTGTGTCCTGCCCACTGACCACCACCACCCCCCTCCCCTCAGCCCAGCCACCCAAGGGCTTGTCCATCTCCTGCAGTGAAGTCTGCATGACTGTCCACCTGCCCACTGGGCCCTTGTCTGCGGTCCACATCCTGAGTAAGAGGGACTGGATGTCTGTAATGTTATAGCTGGGTGTGTCTAACGTGTGATGGGTGGGTTGGGGGTGGATGTCTATTAATAGCATTTATATTGATAATGATGTAGCTGGGGGAGAGGGGCTATAATTGATGCTAGAGCTGAGGGCTGTCTGTAACAGGTGTGCTTTGCTTTTATCCCTCCCCCTCATTTCCAGACTCCTCCAATGCACTGGTCCCAGTGCTGCAGATGCCCAAGTCCTGTGGCTACTCCCTGGTCCGTGGTCAAGGCGAGAACATGCTGACCATCCTCTACACGGCCTGTGATGTCCGGATTGTGGTGAGACGCCCCTCCCCCAGCCTAATTTTGTTCTGCCTCCTCTCTTGGCCTAAATCCTGGAATCTATGGTTAATAGAACATGCATTATGGAACTGGATGCTTGGATTCAGTTGCCTTTTAGTTGACTTGCCAATTTGTTGCTCACTGTTAATATGGTCCTGAATCCTGCTGTCCCTATTCTGTATGTAGTGCACTTGCGTACAAGACTGCCCCTGTGGCCTTCAGGCTCCTCTCCCACAGCCTGGTCTCCACTGGGACTCCAGATGTGGCTCCTGGTTCAATCCCATCTGCCCAGAGCTGGGCATCTGTTGCTGTAGGCATATCCGCTCTCTGCCTCTCCTCAGGCATTGCTTTCCCTCCTGTTGCCCTTTCAAACTCTTGCTTTCTGTTCTGCTCTCAGGCGCAGTGGTACACAATCCAGGTGGTGTACATGACTGCAGCAGGGGAGAGAGCGGAGATCCAGGTGTCTTGCCCCTACCACAAGCTCCAGCCCCAGCAGGGTGAGGCCTGAGGCCTTTGTTGCTGTACTACCCTCCTCCTGCCCCTGTGCTTTTCCACTGAGGGATTGCTTGCTCGTTCCTTTCCCATCTCTCCTCTGTACTTGTGTTGGTGATGCTGCTCAATGTTGTCCTACTCGGTAGATTGCTCCTTCCTGTCACCCATATCTCCCTCTGTACTTGTTGTAATACTGCTTGAACCTCACTGCTCGTTTTCTGCCCCCAGGCTGCCCCCTTCCCAAGAGCCAGCAAGTCTCCTGTGGGCCCAAAAGGGTCCGAGCCGCCGCCTGCTTGGCTAGGGGCTGCTGTATGGATCCTGAGACTGCCCACTGCTACTACCCCCTGGAGGGTAAGGACTGCTTAGAACTGAACCACTTCAAGGGAGTCCTTACGGATGGGTTGGATTTTCAGAGCTCGCTCTCTCCCTCCAGAATGTACCTCGGACAAGCACTTTGTCTTTGCTGTCCACCGCACCCTCACCATCCCTCCTCTGGAGCCATCCTCTTTGGTCATCGCTGGCAACCAGTCCTGCAGCCCTGTCATCTGCACCCCTGACTTTGCCATCTTCAAGTTCCCAGTGACTGGCTGTGGTACCCATGCCTTTGTGAGTTGCTGCTTAGGGAGGAGTGGAATATTTGGGGGGGTGGTGTATGGATCTAGTTCAATGGTTCTCAATCCTACCCTGCTGGCTTTTGTTCCAGCCAAGCGCCTGCTTCCTTAAACTGAACTAATTGTGCCTACCCTTCTGATCTCTCCCCTGTACCCAGGTGGTGGGCAAGACGACCATCTACCTGGCAGAGGTGATGGCCCTGGCACGACAGAACAGCCTGAAGTATGGCGTGATCACCAGAGATGGCCCCTTCAGGTGAGGCTGCAGCATTGGTATGGGCTGCATGTGGATCTGCATAGATGGGACTTGGCATTAGCCTGCTCTACACCGTTCTGAAATGAGTACTTGACACATGGTCTTGCACCCATAATCGCACAGTTGGCAGACTAACCCAACTGTGTGAGGCATGGTCGGAGTTGGTCAGTCCTGATGGGCAATGCCAATCCTCGGCCCCTTAAAACTAGGGAACCGTGCAGATGGGTGAGCAGTAGATGGGGACCCGTCTTCTGGCTTGGTCTAATTTCTGTCCTGTGTGCAGATTGCTGGTCGAGTGTCGCTATGCAGAGGATAACCTGATCAGCACTGGCTACCTGGTAAAGAGCCCCAACCTGCCCAGCACTATCATGTCCCCTGGGGTATTCGGGGTGCAGCTCAGAATAGCTACTGGTAAGTGCCCAGTCAGTCACGCCTCCTCGGCAGAGGAAACGTCAATGCGCACGCCTACTGAACGCATCCTTAAAGGAAAGGGGCAAAACCACAAACTGAGGCCTGCCCTTGATCTCCTTCTCAGACGCGGCCTTCAGCCGCTTCTACCCTCAGTACCACAGACCGCTGCGGCTGCTCCTGGGTCGCCCCATGTATCTGGAGGTGCGGTTGCTGAGCTCGCCAGACCCCAACCTGCTGCTGCTGGTGCACTACTGTGTTGCCTACCCCCGCTCTGCCCAGGCCGTCTGGGTGCTGCTGTATGAAGGGTGAGTGCTCCCTGGGGGGCAGTTCATCCCAGTCTACCTCGTACCCGACGCTCTGGGAGCGTTGACCTAACCCTCCCCCCTTTCTGCAGCTGCCCCAACCCTCTGGACTACGGCCATACGTCCACCCTGCACATCAACAACCAGCTGCCCCTGTCTAGGCAGCACCGCCGCTTCCACATCACCACCTTCCAGTTCATGGATCAGACAATGCAGGCATACCTGGATGAGGAGGTGGGTGAGGGGAAGGAGCTGGATGGGAGAAGAGGGTGGGAGTTGACTGCTTAAACCTCTGCTCTTCCTTCAGATCTACTTCATGTGCTCCACTGAGGTGTGCTCTCCGGCCATGAAGACCTGTGTGGAGGGCTGCTTTGATGGGCGCAGTGAGTTGGCCTGACCTTTCACTTCTTGACCTGCAGCTGGGGCAGGGTTGCTTCTTGTTGATGCCATGTCTTAAGGGGGCCAGCAGGTGGCAAGTGTAGTGTGGTCTGGCTGGAGAGATTGCAAGGGGGGAAGGGTTTAATCTCTGCTCTGTGGTAATGGGTCAACAGTGTACACCCCCTCACGGGAGATGCTTCTGCTCAATGAGCATGCAGAAGGCAGACCCGTCTCTCCCTCTCTGCAGAGATCCCAGTGGTACCAGACCCCAACACGGATGCCCGCTGTCTCCGGAAGCCCTGTCCAGGAAGCAAGGCCAAGATATCTGTGGGGTTGCCAGCACAGTGACCGGTGCCTCGGGTGAGTGCTGACCACTGGTTGCCAGCCCTGGTCCTGTGGGGCTGCACTGTCCTCTCCATTGCCTGCAGCCTCAATTGTACTGCCTGGCTTAATTTGGGTGCCTGTGCCCTCTTCTGTTCTGCTGGAGATGGCCATCTGCTTCAAATGGAAGCAGTCTGGGCCTGATGAAGGTCCTGGAGCGTGGTGCAACTAACCTGTGGCCCCTTGGCTAGGGCTGAGAACCACAGACCTTGACTGCCCCCTGCAGGCCTTCACATGCAGTGCCTTGGTACCAGTACCCAGCTGATTAAATCCATCCCACTCGTTGACTTGATATGGCTAGTAATGTCTCCCCTTCTCTCTCAGGGCTGTGCTGGACCCTGTGGGTATCCCTGCTCTCCACCCTCCTGCAGGCTTTGTGCTGTGGTCTCTGTAATGGCTGACCCCTGCTGTTGACTGAATAAAGTGCTAGTTGAAATGACCCTGTCTGTCCTGCTGTCTTGACTCTCTCTTCTCTGAAGCCTGGCTGCTGTCTGCAGTGTGAGGGTTTTAAAGCACTTCAGGGCAGGGGCTGCTGTAATGGTGGGGGGGGTTGTGTTCTTCACTTGACCTCTAACCTGGAAGGGCTTCTCTGCATGTGGCAGTAGAGCACTGACTGCATCTATGGGTGTGAGGTTAATGAGCTCTAGCTGAATTGGACTGGTTGTGCAGGTGCCCTTGGCAGTGGAGTTGCCCTGTGATGGGTAGCAGGGTCCAACACACTGTGTACTTATGCACTGGCACAAGTCCTGTATGGACCTGCTGAGCCCCCTGACCAGGGGTGATTTCCAGCCAGGGGGCCATGAATATTACAAAGGGGCTGATGTCTGTTAGGGGGGTCTGGGGCCTACTCACCTGAGATGACTTCTTTTTGTAGGATTTGCTCTTGTAAGGTAAGACTGAAGCAAATTACAAGGATGAAGTGGGCAATTCATAACAATCTAGCAAAAATGTACCACCATGCTGCTGGTGCCTATTTTTTAATTGACATGAACACAATAGCCTTGAACTGTAAGCAGGAAGTAACTTCCTTGTGCAAGACCTGTCTACCCGAGTGCATCTGTTCCCTCTTGTATCTGCTGCCATCCTTCAGTGTTCTGCTTGTGAACACATCTGTAAGTGTTTATCGTTATATAACATTGTAACTACATATCGGAGAATATTTGTGACTGTTTACACAGTTTTGATACTAGATGCCTTATTGTCGTTGGTAGGATATGATAGCGGAGATTGCTATTTGTATAGTTAATGTGCAGTGTAATGGGTAGCTGTAATTTGGATGCATATAAGAGCGAGTGCTTAACTTCCTCATTTGAATTGGTTTCTTCACAGTAATGTATGTATCCTATGCTGATTTAGCACGTCACAGTGAACGGTGTACATTATCTCACATTTGAGACATTCTATTGTTGTATTCTGTTGCAGTTTCACTCTTAATTCATGAATGCATCTTATAACCTGCAAACTAAGATGAATCCTCACTCTTCTGCATGTAATGGATGGAGTTTGGCTTGCTGTTAAATTGTCAGGACACCCACTGAGAACAGTACAGTGAAAAGACACGAGTCCTACAAGCAAAACCAGCTTGAAGGTAGTAGACTATAAACCGATATGAGCACCGTCATGCATGAAGATGGTGAGCCAACTGCCCCTACAAAGGAAAGCAGGTCCACTATTAACAGAGGGAACCCCGATCCTGATGGACCAAGCATCGGAGTTAAACTCAAGACATTCTGCTTCATCACGATCATCGTCCAGATCATCAGTCAGCATAGCAGTTGCTAGAGCACATGCATTGTTTACCAAGAAAGAGAAAGCAAATAAACATAAAATGAGATCGGAGGTGAGTCATCAGCTAGACAATGCGAAACTGGACACAGACTTTGAGGTGCTTCATCATGAAAAGGATGTAACTACTGCTCTTGCTCAAGCAGAGGTACTGGAGGCAGCCACTGCAGAGATTGAACAGGGTACGCCAAGAATGGTAAGCTGTCCCATCTCTCCACAGATCAAAGTTGAGCACACATGAAACTATGTTAGGGCACAAGCCATGGAACACTTCAATGAAAGGCCAAAATCAGACATGCAGGACTTAAATGAGTATGAGCCATCACTGCCAGCCTCAAACCCTCACCATGCAGCTGATGTTCAAGCTGTAGCTGAGAGTAAACAGTTCAACTACATTGATAGGCTGTCAGTCATGCGATTCAACACCGCAAAATGAAAGGAAGCTAGGTGTGTCAGATCCTGGTCTGTCTTCCTCCGGGCAGAGAGAACATTCAACAACATCACTTCATCAGCCTGAGGCTTCAGGCATGTTGGACTTTGCAAGACACCTGGCACGCCGAGAGCTCGTGAATACAAGTCTGGTGCAGTTTGATGACCGTCCTGAGGCATTTAGAGTATGGAGGTCGGCCTTCGTTGGTGCCATCCAACGGTTGGGCCTTACGGCTGGCAAAGAACTTGACCTACTCACTGAGTGGCTAGGCAGAGAATCATCTGACCACGTGAAAAGGTTATGGACAGTTCATGTGAGTGACCCCAGTGCAGCATTAGACATGGCCTGGAAAAGGCTAGTTGAGTGTTATGACGCCTCAGAGATGCTCTTGAAAATGCTCTTTTTAATAAACTAGAGACCTTCCCTAGTAAGGACTATGTCAAGTTAAGAGAATTGGGAGACCTTTTAATGGAGCTGCAGGCTGCTAAAGAAGATGGCTACTTACCTGGCATGGCATACCTGGATACTGCCAGAGGTATTAACCCTATAGTGGAAAAGCTGCCCCACTATCTGCAAAAAGGTGGATCTCTCGTGGCATTCAATACGAGGAAGAACATTGATGCCTGCTTCCCTCCATTCTGGTATTTCCCTAGTTTCATCTGTTACGAAGCAAAGGCCAGAAATGACCCCAGCTACACCATTTCCAGCAACAACCCACCAGAAGGTGAGAATCCCACAGCCAAACACAACATTCACAGAACGCCCATCTCTGTCCACAGAACAGAAGTTTCTACCCAGGCCTCTTCCAGCGCAGGTTCAGCTGTTAAGAAGAACGACCTCCGTAAACTATACCCTATTCACGGTTAACCGCATCCAATGAGAAGGTGTCGTGGCTTCAGGATGAAGTCCCTAAACTGTACCTGAAGGATCATGGCATCTGCTATTGGGGTTGTGCAACTTCCTCTCACCTTGCACGCAATTGCCAAGCCCCAGTAAAATGTACAGATTGTGACAGTGAAGATCACAGTACAACACTCCAACTCTAATTGAATGTAACGAAATACCAGACAATAGGTCTGAGATACCTACACTAGAGGTAGCTCAGAACCATTCTCACCTGAAGTGTATCGCGTCAGAGATCCCAAAACTGGACATCCTGAGAGTCCACAAACCGAGACAACAGATAAATGGTCCTCATGATGCTCCATTTGCTGGATTTAGGACGGGTGCTGGTAGGTGATGTGTGTTTAGGGAAGTCCCACAGACCTAGAGTCCAGAGCTTCAAGACAAATGTGCTAGAGAATGGCAGACCATCAATTTGTACTCCATGTCAAAGCCACTCAGTCTTCAAATGCACAGAGACAGACAACAAGCTTGCTCATTCCATTGAGGATGATGTTTTCTTGGAGATCATGGACAAAGAGTTCTACCAGGACAAGAACTAAAGCTGGGTTGCCCAACTTCCCTTTAGGTGTCCGAGGCCTCCACTCCCCAACAACACAGAGCAAGCACTCAGGTTTGGGAGGGTTACTTTTAAAAAGTATTCCGTTACAGAATAGTGATTACCTTGTTTTGAAAATAATCTGTAACATAATCTGAAGAACCCAGTCTGGATGCATAGATGGTTAATGTATTTATTTAACATGCCAGGCCTGGAAGGGGCCCGACATGGAAGCACTCTACCTCAGCAGAGACTTATGGAACAGCACAAGTGGACAGCCTTTCATGCAATGCATGACATGGTGGTCTGTGGGCAGGGGCACAGACAGGTTTCCCAAAGTGTTGTCTTGAGGTCAGGTTTCTGAATGTTTGTGGTGGTCTTCCTGAGCAGTGGGGGTCATCATGGAAGCAGGTGTTTTCCTGGTGTGGCATACAAACTGCCCAATCTCACATTTCTTTAACAATGGACAATGAGGTAATCAATCACTATAATGTAGCATCTTCAGGAAACCCCAAACAAACTGGTATCTGTGGGCTATTGATCTGTTTGGGTGTTCCTATTATCATAATGAACAGAAGTCAAAGTGGAGAGGAGAATGTCCAGAGCATATCCTCTGGACAACTGCCTGTTGCTAGCTTGACAAATCTACTTTGCTCAGTCTGCATATTATTATTATTTCTAATATAAAACATAATACAGTTTATATAAAACATTAATAACGGCTCTACATAATCTAATACATTACTCAGTCAGTAACAATCAGAATACTTTTTTTTCCTTTATTTAAAAACAATAGCAGCTGAGTGTGGCTCAGTCTCAGGGGTGGACCACAGGGCAAGGGAGTTAGGACCCTGGTGCAGTGTTTGTAGAGTTGGCGGACAAGACACAGTCGAGGTCACAAGCTATGGTCAATATCAAGGAGGTCGAGAGACAGGAATAGGACAGGGAGAACAAGGAACCGGGCTTGATGATGCAGGTAGAACTGATGACACTTCACCCAGAGTGAGCGCAGTGAGGGGTTTATAAAGGGAAGCAGAAATCAGAAAGGCAGGAGCAGGACCAATGAGAGCAGAGGAAAGGAACAGAAGTGCACAAGGGTGTGGAGGAATGTTAATTGAAAGATTGAAGGAAAACAGTGAAGGGAGAAGAAAAGACAAGGGAACATTGGTGGCCACTAGTGAGGAAAGAGAGCAAGGGCTTGGAACCATGACAAAGTGAAACAAAATGTTCTACACATTCTAATATGGATGACGGAATGTAATTGTTTATTTGATTATTCCACAGTTGAAACAATTAAAATGGTAATTAAGATTTACTTCAGTTTAATTCTCATGCATATTTATACTTTGCATTCTGTAACAATGCTTTTTGTTACACTTCTCTCTGACTTTCTGTAATTTTACATTTTGGTGTTTTCATGTGCCTACATGAAATGTCTGATTGATTGGTACAGCTATTCTGGACAGACATTTGGCAGTATAACCTGCATTCTTTCAAATGTATAATTAATGAATAACACAGATATTCAAACACAATATGTAATTATTAATAGTTAACGTTGATCGAAAACATGCTTTCTATGGCACTTAAGATTGTCTATTTGTCGCACGTCTCTCTTCTACTTGAAATGTATTCTTGTCAGTGTTGCATAGGAAAATGCTTTCTGTTCAACTTGTATTTGTTGCAGTTCTCTGTTGTGCTTTATGTAATAATACATTGTGTGTCATTTTCATGTGCCATTGATTGGTATCTGGCCCCCATGAGGTCTCACTTGAGCAAATCCGGCCCACTACCTAATATGAGTCTGACACCCCTGCTCTAAAACATCCTGTTGATTTTCTGTTCATAATCGACTGCCCTGTCAATTCTATCCTCTCACTCACTCTCTCCCTTCTCGTCTCAACATAACTATCCTTCTGTACATTGTTAATGCCCCAACGATATATAACCTTCCTGATTGGTTGTTGTAGTCTTTACAGACGCTAGTCATCTATTAACATCCAAAAAAAGGCTTGACATTGGTGATCACTATCATCTTACACATCACCATTCATGTCTGATCGAGCTGCAGCACTGCCGGAGCGGAAGGGTTAAACGCGCAACCGGTACTCAGTTCATAAGAGAACATAAGAACATAAGAAAGTTTACAAACGAGAGGAGGCCATTCGACCCATCGTGCTCGTTTGGTGTTCATTAATATCTAAGTGATCCAAGGATCCTATCCAGTCTATTTTTAAATGTTCCCAGAACAGTACTGGAAAAAGGACGAGCGGACAAATCCCGGACATTTTTAAATCATTAAGAAATCCGACCGGACAGTGATTAAAGGATTGAAAAATCAGGTAAAAACTGGATGTACGGTAACCCTAAACTAGTGTAGCTTAGCTATCACCGTTCGTCAAATTGTCAATGTCTTAGCAGAAATAAAATTCAGCATGGCAAGAGTACTTACCGCGAACTGTCTTGTCTTGAAACTTACCTGTAGTGTGGTGGAGAACAGAGCAGAGCACAACAGCAAGTGTGTTTCATTCAGAAGTGCTCTCTCTCTCCTGGATTCCTGCCGGGCGGTATACACAAAAAATGGCAAAATAAATAACATAAACTTTGGCAACGCGCACCACAATGTCCAGAATAATGATACAGGAACCTGACTATGAATTAAACAATTCATTGTATTGGCTTGTATTTACTGTTTGTCGTGCAGCATGTTTACCTTGTTTAGATCCGCCGACCAAAATGATCATTTTACTTGCACAAAATGCGTACTTCATAAGGAGTTGGCGGAACGAGTACGCGTGTTGGAGGAGCACGTAGATACTCTTAGAAAAATAAAAGAGGCCGAGAATTGGCTTGACTCGGTCTGTAGAAACACGGATTCGACCTCTGTAGTCAGCGACAGGCCCACAACGGCGGCTGCGCAGTCACAGCAGGATCGCTGGGTCTCGGTAAAGAGAGGCTCTAGAAGCACGAAATCAAGAGCTAGAGCTCCGGCGCACCAGTCTCCCATTTGGACCGCGAACAGGTTTGAACCCCTCGGCGGCGCGTCTGCTGAGAAGGTGCTCATTATTGGAGACTCCATAGTTAGAAATATAAAGATTGTGTCACCAGCAGTAGAAGTAAATTGCCTTCCTGGAGCCAGAGTCTCTGACATCGAAGCTAAATTGGACGAATTGCCAGGCGGCGAAGTTTCTACTCTGGTTATTCACGCTGGCACTAACGATATTAGACATAGACAATTAGAGATTTTAAAAAGAAATTTTACATCGCTATGCAAAACAGCGAAAAAACGATGTCAGAATATAATTGTCTCTGGCCCGCTACCAACATTACACAGAGGGGATGAGGCCTTCAGCAGGCTGTCATCTCTAAATAGCTGGTTGACAAGCTGGTGTGCATCAAATAATTTCGTTTTTGTGAACAATTGGGATTGTTTTTGGGAAAGGCCTGGCTTATACAGAAGAGATGGGCTCCATCCGAGCTGGAGAGGAGCGCTAATGTTATCTGATAATATAGCTAGTTGTTTAAAAACGTGACTCCTCAGAGCACCGGTCAGGCTGCAGGCTCGCAGTCCTACACTGCAGTCTGCCTGTAACTCCCAGCACAGCCTGACCCCGATCCTAGATCCCTGCCTGGGGGCATCCAATAAACTACATAGTCCTGAGATTAAATCTTATACAAACAAAATGAATAGTTATCCTATTAAAACAGTAATTTGTCATAGGCTTGGATGTATTCCTTCCTCTCGGGGCCCTCGTTTCAACAATCTAATAAAAGTTAAAACTACAAGACAGAAATTACCTGCTCACATTACTTCTCCCATGTATAAGCTTGCTGTCTTAAACATCCGCTCACTACCTAGCAAAGCAGCCTTAATAAATGACACCATAACTGACGCACACATAGATGTGCTCACCTTGACTGAGACCTGGTTAAGACCAGACGACACTATTCCATTAGTAGAAGCCTCCCCTAATGACTACTCTTACTGCCAGAAGGCCCGTACAACAGGCCGTGGGGGGGGGGGGGGGCACCATCTACCGCACAGACCTGCGTCTGTCTACTAAGACATTAGACAGCTTCCCATCTTTTGAAATTCACCAGGTAGAATTTAGGCTTAATCCACCTCTTCAGCTTATAGCTATTTATAGGCCACCAGGCCCCTATTCCTTTTTGATGACCGAATTTAGCAATCTCTTATCTGACTTAGCCATACATTATGATAAACTCATTATTTTGGGGGACTTTAACATACATATTGACATTAAAGACGACCCCCTCACTGTTAGTTTCTTGTCCCTATTGGAGTCTGTAGGCTTCACTCAGCATGTGTCAGGACCCACACATTGTCACAATCACACACTAGATCTAGTTATAACCCGTGGGGTACAGATTAACAACCTAATAATATCACCCCAAAACCAGATGATTTCCGACCACTGCCTTATTACATTTGAGCTGCCTGGAGTAGAATTAGTCACACAGGAGAGGAATATAGAAACTCGCTGCCTAAATCCCACTACTATTCATAATTTCACTACCCTGTTGCCAAATGCTAGCTTTATCAAAACAGGATCTGCAGATGAATTATTAAATAATTTCAACAATACACTAAGCACTGCTTTAGATACAGTAGCCCCATTAAGGACACCAACAAAACACTCGCCATGGTTTGACGAACACACTCGCTCACTTAAAACAGAATGCCGTAGATGTGAGCGTAAATGGAGAGAAACAAAACTAGAGGTCTTCACATGGCATGGAATGACAGTATAATAAGATACAAGCAGCCCTGTCCTCTGCTAGGTCTGCCTAATACTCCAATTTAATAGAGACGCATAAGAATAACCCACGTTTTCTTTTTAATACAATAGCGACACTTACTAACCAGCAGGTGAAGCCTTCAGAGGTTATCCCCAAAATTTCACCTGAAGTGACTTCATGGATCATTTCAATAGCAAAGTTAACAGCATTAGAAAACAGATAGAACAGGAAACATACACAGATACTATAGCCGACACATGCAGTCCTTCACAGCCCCTGCCTACCTTGGACTCGTTTAACATAGTAAATCACCAGGAATTGGTCTCCTTATTTACTAAAATGAAAACAACAACCTGCGCACTAGACCCACTAAACTGCTAAAACAATCTCTGCCATTAATTATTCACAGAATACACAATATTATTAATGTCTCTTTATCCTCAGGATCTGTTCCTGATTCATTTAAAATAGCTGTAATTAAACCACTTCTTAAGAAACCCAGTGCCGACCCTAACCGTCTTAAACACTATCGACCTATCTCAAACCTTCCCTTCCTTTCTAAGGTTCTAGAGAAAGTAGTTGCAAACCAACTGCAAGCTTTTTTAACCGATAATCATCTTTATGAGGAATTTCAATCAGGCTTCTGTTCCGGCCAGAGTACAGAAACGGCCCTGTTAAAAGTATTGAATGACGTGTTTCAGTCCTCCGATGTAGGGCACACCAGTGTTATTATTCTATTAGACTTAAGTGCGGCTTTTGACACAATCGGCCACAACATCTTGTTACACCGCTTAGAAAACCGTATTGGCCTGTCTCGCAATGTGCTTTCATGGTTTAAATCATATCTGTCAAACAGACTCCAATATGTACAGATTAACGAGAACCACTCAAATTTACCTGAGGTTAAGTACGGAGTCCCACAGGGCTCAGTCCTCGGACCTATACTTTTTTCATTATACATGCTCCCTTTAGGTGATATCATTCGACGACATAATATTAACTTTCACAGTTACGCAGACGACACACAATTATATCTGTCAGTAAATCCTAACAACACCATAGACCTAAAAAAACTAATGTGCTGTCTGTCTGAGATTAAAACATGGATGACAACATTTTTTCTTATGCTTAATTCTGACAAAACAGAAGTCATAATTTTAGGAGACAAAAAACGAACTGTTCATCATGCACTAACAAAACTGACTAATGATAACTTTAATTTCTCCCCTAGGGAGATGGCATGAAACCTGGGTGTCATCTGTGATCATAATCTATCTATTGAATCACACATTCAGAATGTGTTGAGATCTTCCTTCCTCCAGCTTAGAAACATTGCTAGACTAAGACAATTCCTCTCGTTACAGGACACTGAGAAATTGATACACGCATTTGTTACATCTAGATTGGATTACTGCAATGCCATTCTGTCAGGCAGCACAAACAGAGCTATTTCTGCACTTCAGTCCAAAATGCTGCTGCAAGAATCCTAACAACAACAAAAAAACATGAACACATCACTCCACTGCCCGTGCACTACAGGATAGACTTTAAAGTGCTCTTATTAACATTTAAAGCACTAAAGGGACTGGCACCTCCCTTCCTAAAAGATCTCCTTATTGAATACACTCCAGGTCGGCCATTAAGATCACAGGAAGCCGGTTACTTAGCACTCCCTAAAATACACAAGAAAAGCGCAGGTGGTAGAGCATTCAGTTATAGGGCCCCGAAGCTGTGGAACGATCTTCCAGCCAATGTAAGAGATGCCCCCTCTGTCTTAGCCTTTAAATCACGGCTGAAGACTCATCTGTTTTGTCTCTGTGTTTCTAGCCCATAGTGCCGCCGGTGTGCCATGGACATGCAATTGCACAACTGTCTTTGGAAATGTCCTGCACTGCATGACCAGTATCTGAGCACGACGGCCCTCTTTTCTTCCAGCAACAGCCTCCTCTGAGGGTCCAACGAGGCATCTCGTCCCCCACCATGGAAGTCTGATGAGGCACAACCCATCCCAGAAGCACCTCACCACGGAGGGTCAACGGGGCATTCACATCCATGGTTTGACGAGCCATCGCAACCCAAAGCCTGTTGATGGTCCAAACCCTCCACCCCCGATGGCCAGCGAGAGGCCTCCTCCAGAGGGAAGAGCACAGCCAGCAGCACCGACAAAGAACTTTCTGATCTCCTTGCTGCTGTAATAACTATACTGCCTGGAGGGGAGGCAACCATTAGGCCTAGGCCCTAAGCCGTGGCCCCCCAGATATTTACTTTCTCCTGATTGAATCCCCGTTAGATAGCACTTCATAGCATTGAATCATGCTTCTTGCATTATTGATTGATGTTCCTCCCTTTCCCGTAACCCTTGACTGTACCTTACATCTTGACGGACTTAGTTTTACTTTCCAGGATGTATGTCCACACTTACTGTACTTAACTGTATAAATTGGAAGTTGTAAAATGTATTATATCTTGAATTGCTTTGTTTAATGCAAATTTTAATTTGTAATGTTTGTCTTGTACTTAACTGTATTCTTGCACTTTGTATGGCACTGGATAAGGGCGTCTGCCATGAAATAATAATAATAATAATAATAATAATAATAATAATAATAATAATAATAATAATAATAATCGTCCTGATGCAATAAATGATGCTGGGAATACCTTACAATGAACTACAAACAAGTCCAATGCAGATATTTAGGACCAAGCTGGTTAAAATAAATATTACATACAGTGTAATACTCAGTGTAGTACTCAGTGTAATTGATACAAAGTTTGTCATTTCAGGCCTCACCAGCTCTTGCTACAATACCTTTAGTTTAAAGAACAAAGGCAATATATGACAATAGAGAGCTAACCATTCTTATACAGCAAACTGTCAATGTTACATTCTATTACTAAGCATGCACAGGTAAATTGCACATGTGAAAGTATTATATTGGGTAAACACACAGCCTGCGGAATTCAGCTGCGGAAATGGTTGCATTCTGGTAGTGCAGATCTCTGCAGTTCTGCGCAGATCTGCACAATCCCACTGATCAACAACAGAAACAAGCCAGTTAGAATCCAGCTGATGGAAACTGAACTGAATGAATCCGGAGGGAGACAAAACGAGGACAATAGCGTGTGAGAATGCCAAGCGAGAAGCAGATTGGCTGGCTGATTAGAACTCCCTTCCTGGCAACCAATCAGCTAATGAATAAGACACATGGTAAGTACATAAACCACGACTGGTGGGTTCAGAGTTTATTCCTCTCTGTGAGTGTGGTTAGTGATGGCATTGAGAAGGGTGCAGAGGGAGAAGCTAGTCTTCTTGGTTGTGTGGCTGCTGGGTGGGTTAGTGAACACTCAGTTGCCTGATGTTGATGTAGATGGAAGTGATTGGGATGGTGTTGGCCATGAGGTATATGATTCCAAGGCTGGATTGCCTGCAGAAGTGGCTGGAGAGGGTGGCTATGATTACGGTAGCCCTGATGATGGCTTCTGGAATGTGCAAGATGGGGAAGAGGATGAAGAGCTGTCTAGATCTTCCTTTCACCACATGCATGTCTTCCCAGAAGACGTGGAGCCCGACTCTGATCCCTATACCCTGTCTGAAGGTCATGGTGAGTCTATGGCTTCTATTGCTGCTTGGCTTCCTGTCTGAAAGGGGGAGGGTCATCTGGGACTGAAGGAGGGGTTTGGAGGTTGGTTGGTTGATCCAAATGGGGGAGGGGGTTGGAGTCCAATTGACATCACATGTGACTCATTTGGCTCCTGTAGGGTTTATGTCCACTAACCCTGAGGACTGGAGCTGCTAAGTGTTGGCTGAGACCAAGGCAGCCATTTCTCTGGTGCCATGTACTTGTGGACAGTCCCTAATATAGCCCCATAAGCACTGGAGCTGTGGTGTAGCTACTGTGACCAATTGGAGGCATTGGGCCCTGTTTGTCCCAGCCTGCTGGACAATGTTCTTCCCTGTCACTCTCTTGCAGATGAGCTGGAGGAGATTGAGGAAGAGCTGGGGGACATGGAGGAAGAGCTGGAATCCTGGGAGGAGGAGATGGTGGAGGTGGAACAACCAGTCGAGCAGGAGGAGCCAGTAGACGGGGAGGAATCCTGGGAGGAGGAGATGGTGGAGGTGGAACAACCAGCCGAGCAGGAGGAGCCAGTAGACGGGGAGGAATCCTCGGAGGAGGAGATGGTGGAGGTGGAACAACCAGTCGAGCAGGAGGAGCCAGTAGACGGGGAGGAATCCTCGGAGGAGGAGATGGTGGAGGTGGAACAACCAGTCGAGCAGGAGGAGCCAGTAGACGGGGAGGAATCCTCGGAGGAGGAGATGGTGGAGGTGGAACAACCAGTCGAGCAGGAGGAGCCAGTAGACGGGGAGGAATCCTCGGAGGAGGAGATGGTGGAGGTGGAACAACCAGTCGAGCAGGAGGAGCCAGTAGACGGGGAGGAATCCTCGGAGGAGGAAGAGCCAGCAGCCGGGGGGCGGCCGGTGAAGCCCCGGCCTACAGCAGCCGGGGGGCGGCCGGTGAAGCCCCGGCCTACAGCAGCCGGGGGGCGGCCGGTGAAGCCCCGGCCTACAGCAGCCGGGGGGCGGCCGGTGAAGCCCCGGCCTACAGCAGCCGGGGGGCGGCCGGTGAAGCCCCGGCCTACAGCAGCCGGGGGGCGGCCGGTGAAGCCCCGGCCTACAGCAGCCGGGGGGCGGCCGGTGAAGCCCCGGCCTACAGCAGCCGGGGGGCGGCCGGTGAAGCCCCGGCCTACAGCAGCCGGGGGGCGGCCGGTGAAGCCCCGGCCTACAGCAGCCGGGGGGCGGCCGGTGAAGCCCCGGCCTACAGCAGCCGGGGGGCGGCCGGTGAAGCCCCGGCCTACAGCAGCCGGGGGGCGGCCGGTGAAGCCCCGGCCTACAGCAGCCGGGGGGCGGCCGGTGAAGCCCCGGCCTACAGCCAATGCACCGAGGACTGACTGTGGTGATGGCAGCATGCAGATCTACCTGCCCCTCGGGAGCTACAGTCGGGTGTTCCTGCAGAGAGGTGAGGAGGGGATGGATTGATCACTTTGTTGCACACTAGGCTTGGGCTTCTCCAGACCCTGAGGTTTACGGCAGCAATTCCTCCACTTTTCCTCTATGGACGGTATGGTGGTTATTGCTGGTCGCTCTCCAGACTTCTTTGGTACTTGACCGCTTGCTGCACTGCACTTCCCGCCAGTTGACTTGAGCCTTGGGAGTGCTATGGCTTCCAGCTAAGCTGTCACTTGACTGAACCCATAACTGGAATGTCTTTAGAACCCTTTTCTCTGGTCCTGGTTGCAGAGCTGTGACTACTGGCTCCGACTCTGTGCTGTTGCCCTGACTGTCATGACCATAGCGCCTTGCTGCTTTTGTAGCTCTGTGCTGTGGCTGTAACCTTTCAGTGGGGGGGGGGGGACTCATGCTGACCCTTTGCTCTTTCAGCCAAGATGACTCTGCTGCCGGTGCTGGAGCTACCCAGGACCTGTCAGCACAGGGTGAGGAGGCGCCAAGGGGAAGTGGTGCTCATTGCCTCC
Organism: Amia ocellicauda; assembly: GCF_036373705.1. Taxonomy (NCBI): domain Eukaryota; kingdom Metazoa; phylum Chordata; class Actinopteri; order Amiiformes; family Amiidae; genus Amia; species Amia ocellicauda. The sequence continues at coordinate 4,148,889 of NC_089863.1, forward strand.
TTCCGTGGCTGCTACGTGTGGAAATTGGTGAGCAGTGGCGTGGGAGTGCGGTAGGGGTTCTGGAGTGGGGGATTTGAACTTGAAGGAGCTGGCTTTCTATACTCCCTGTATTCCTGGAGTTCAAATGGTGCTGCTTGGCTCTACTCTCCTGAAGCTCAAGACTTGACCCTCTGGGTGCTGATCCTTCAGCTGGACACCAAATGGGGTGAAACTGAAGCTGTGTGGCCTATGAAGTCTATAAATGGTGCAACTCTTGCCCCCTGTGCCCCTGCAGGAGAAGGCTGGCAGGCCGTATGCTGCCCTGACTCTACGCTACTATGACCTCCACCTGAAGATGTCCCAGGTTGCCACTGTGTCCTGCCCACTGACCACCACCACCCCCCTCCCCTCAGCCCAGCCACCCAAGGGCTTGTCCATCTCCTGCAGTGAAGTCTGCATGACTGTCCACCTGCCCACTGGGCCCTTGTCTGCGGTCCACATCCTGAGTAAGAGGGACTGGATGTCTGTAATGTTATAGCTGGGTGTGTCTAACGTGGGATGGGTGGGTTGGGGGTGGATGTCTATTAATAGCATTTATATTGATAATGATGTAGCTGGGGCAGAGGGGCTATAATTGATGCTAGAGCTGAGGGCTGTCTGTAACAGGTGTGCTTTGCTTTTATCCCTCCCCCTCATTTCCAGACTCCTCCAATGCACTGGTCCCAGTGCTGCAGATGCCCAAGTCCTGTGGCTACTCCCTGGTCCGTGGTCAAGGCGAGAACATGCTGACCATCCTCTACACGGCCTGTGATGTCCGGATTGTGGTGAGACGCCCCTCCCCCAGCCTAATTTTGTTCTGCCTCCTCTCTTGGCCTAAATCCTGGAATCTATGGTTAATAGAACATGCATTATGGAACTGGATGCTTGGATTCAGTTGCCTTTTAGTTGACTTGCCAATTTGTTGCTCACTGTTAATATGGTCCTGAATCCTGCTGTCCCTATTCTGTATGTAGTGCACTTGCGTACAAGACTGCCCCTGTGGCCTTCAGGCTCCTCTCCCACAGCCTGGTCTCCACTGGGACTCCAGATGTGGCTCCTGGTTCAATCCCATCTGCCCAGAGCTGGGCATCTGTTGCTGTAGGCATATCCGCTCTCTGCCTCTCCTCAGGCATTGCTTTCCCTCCCGGTGCCCTTTCAAACTCTTGCTTTCTGTTCTGCTCTCAGGCGCAGCGGTACACAATCCAGGTGGTGTACATGACTGCAGCAGGAGAGAGAGCGGAGATCCAGGTGTCTTGCCCCTACCACAAGCTCCAGCCCCAGCAGGGTGAGGCCTGAGGCCTTTGTTGCTGTACTACCCTCCTCCTGCCCCTGTGCTTTTCCACTGAGGGATTGCTTGCTCGTTCCTTTCCCATCTCTCCTCTGTACTTGTGTTGGTGATGCTGCTCAATGTTGTCCTACTCGGTAGATTGCTCCTTCCTGTCACCCATATCTCCCTCTGTACTTGTTGTAATACTGCTTGAACCTCACTGCTCGTTTTCTGCCCCCAGGCTGCCCCCTTCCCAAGAGCCAGCAAGTCTCCTGTGGGCCCAAAAGGGTCCGAGCCGCCGCCTGCTTGGCCAGGGGCTGCTGTATGGATCCTGAGACTGCCCACTGCTACTACCCCCTGGAGGGTAAGGACTGCTTAGAACTGAACCACTTCAAGGGAGTCCTTACGGATGGGTTGGATTTTCAGAGCTCGCTCTCTCCCTCCAGAATGTACCTCGGACAAGCACTTTGTCTTTGCTGTCCACCGCACCCTCACCATCCCTCCTCTGGAGCCATCCTCTTTGGTCATCGCTGGCAACCAGTCCTGCAGCCCTGTCATCTGCACCCCTGACTTTGCCATCTTCAAGTTCCCAGTGACTGGCTGTGGTACCCATGCCTTTGTGAGTTGCTGCTTAGGGAGGAGTGGAATATTTGGGGGGGTGGTGTATGGATCTAGTTCAATGGTTCTCAATCCTACCCTGCTGGCTTTTGTTCCAGCCAAGCGCCTGCTTCCTTAAACTGAACTAATTGTGCCTACCCTTCTGATCTCTCCCCTGTACCCAGGTGGTGGGCAAGACGACCATCTACCTGGCAGAGGTGATGGCCCTGGCACGACAGAACAGCCTGAAGTATGGCGTGATCACCAGAGATGGCCCCTTCAGGTGAGGCTGCAGCATTGGTATGGGCTGCATGTGGATCTGCATAGATGGGACTTGGCATTAGCCTGCTCTACACCGTTCTGAAATGAGTACTTGACACATGGTCTTGCACCCATAATCGCACAGTTGGCAGACTAACCCAACTGTGTGAGGCATGGTCGGAGTTGGTCAGTCCTGATGGGCAATGCCAATCCTCGGCCCCTTAAAACTAGGGAACCGTGCAGATGGGTGAGCAGTAGATGGGGACCCGTCTTCTGGCTTGGTCTAATTTCTGTCCTGTGTGCAGATTGCTGGTCGAGTGTCGCTATGCAGAGGATAACCTGATCAGCACTGGCTACCTGGTAAAGAGCCCCAACCTGCCCAGCACTATCATGTCCCCTGGGGTATTCGGGGTGCAGCTCAGAATAGCTACTGGTAAGTGCCCAGTCAGTCACGCCTCCTCGGCAGAGGAAACGTCAATGCGCACGCCTACTGAACGCATCCTTAAAGGAAAGGGGCAAAACCACAAACTGAGGCCTGCCCTTGATCTCCTTCTCAGACGCGGCCTTCAGCCGCTTCTACCCTCAGTACCACAGACCGCTGCGGCTGCTCCTGGGTCGCCCCATGTATCTGGAGGTGCGGTTGCTGAGCTCGCCAGACCCCAACCTGCTGCTGCTGGTGCACTACTGTGTTGCCTACCCCCGCTCTGCCCAGGCCGTCTGGGTGCTGCTGTATGAAGGGTGAGTGCTCCCTGGGGGGCAGTTCATCCCAGTCTACCTCGTACCCGACGCTCTGGGAGCGTTGACCTAACCCTCCCCCCTTTCTGCAGCTGCCCCAACCCTCTGGACTACGGCCATACGTCCACCCTGCACATCAACAACCAGCTGCCCCTGTCTAGGCAGCACCGCCGCTTCCACATCACCACCTTCCAGTTCATGGATCAGACAATGCAGGCATACCTGGATGAGGAGGTGGGTGAGGGGAAGGAGCTGGATGGGAGAAGAGGGTGGGAGTTGACTGCTTAAACCTCTGCTCTTCCTTCAGATCTACTTCATGTGCTCCACTGAGGTGTGCTCTCCGGCCATGAAGACCTGTGTGGAGGGCTGCTTTGATGGGCGCAGTGAGTTGGCCTGACCTTTCACTTCTTGACCTGCAGCTGGGGCAGGGTTGCTTCTTGTTGATGCCATGTCTTAAGGGGGCCAGCAGGTGGCAAGTGTAGTGTGGTCTGGCTGGAGAGATTGCAAGGGGGGAAGGGTTTAATCTCTGCTCTGTGGTAATGGGTCAACAGTGTACACCCCCTCACGGGAGATGCTTCTGCTCAATGAGCATGCAGAAGGCAGACCCGTCTCTCCCTCTCTGCAGAGATCCCAGTGGTACCAGACCCCAACACGGATGCCCGCTGTCTCCGGAAGCCCTGTCCAGGAAGCAAGGCCAAGATATCTGTGGGGTTGCCAGCACAGTGACCGGTGCCTCGGGTGAGTGCTGACCACTGGTTGCCAGCCCTGGTCCTGTGGGGCTGCACTGTCCTCTCCATTGCCTGCAGCCTCAATTGTACTGCCTGGCTTAATTTGGGTGCCTGTGCCCTCTTCTGTTCTGCTGGAGATGGCCATCTGCTTCAAATGGAAGCAGTCTGGGCCTGATGAAGGTCCTGGAGCGTGGTGCAACTAACCTGTGGCCCCTTGGCTAGGGCTGAGAACCACAGACCTTGACTGCCCCCTGCAGGCCTTCACATGCAGTGCCTTGGTACCAGCACCCAGCTGATTAAATCCATCCCACTCGTTGACTTGATATGGCTAGTAATGTCTCCCCTTCTCTCTCAGGGCTGTGCTGGACCCTGTGGGTATCCCTGCTCTCCACCCTCCTGCAGGCTTTGTGCTGTGGTCTCTGTAATGGCTGACCCCTGCTGTTGACTGAATAAAGTGCTAGTTGAAATGACCCTGTCTGTCCTGCTGTCTTGACTCTCTCTTCTCTGAAGCCTGGCTGCTGTCTGCAGTGTGAGGGTTTTAAAGCACTTCAGGGCAGGGGCTGCTGTAATGGTGGGGGGGGGTTGTGTTCTTCACTTGACCTCTAACCTGGAAGGGCTTCTCTGCATGTGGCAGTAGAGCACTGACTGCATCTATGGGTGTGAGGTTAATGAGCTCTAGCTGAATTGGACTGGTTGTGCAGGTGCCCTTGGCAGTGGAGTTGCCCTGTGATGGGTAGCAGGGTCCAACACACTGTGCACTTATGCACTGGCACAAGTCCTGTATGGACCTGCTGAGCCCCCTGACCAGGGGTGATTTCCAGCCAGGGGGCCATGAATATTACAAAGGGGCTGATGTCTGTTAGGGGGGTCTGGGGCCTACTCACCTGAGATGACTTTTTGTAGGATTTGCTCTTGTAAGGTAAGACTGAAGCAAATTACAAGGATGAAGTGGGCAATTCATAACAATCTAGCAAAAATGTACCACCATGCTGCTGGTGCCTATTTTTTAATTGACATGAACACAATAGCCTTGAACTGTAAGCAGGAAGTAACTTCCTTGTGCAAGACCTGTCTACCCGAGTGCATCTGTTCCCTCTTGTATCTGCTGCCATCCTTCAGTGTTCTGCTTGTGAACACATCTGTAAGTGTTTATCGTTATATAACATTGTAACTACATATCGGAGAATATTTGTGACTGTTTACACCGTTTTGATACTAGATGCCTTATTGTCGTTGGTAGGATATGATAGCGGAGATTGCTATTTGTATAGTTAATGTGCAGTGTAATGGGTAGCTGTAATTTGGATGCATATAAGAGCGAGTGCTTAACTTCCTCATTATTTGAATTGGTTTCTTCACAGTAATGTATGTATCCTATGCTGATTTAGCACGTCACAGTGAACGGTGTACATTATCTCACATTTGAGACATTCTATTGTTGTATTCTGTTGCAGTTTCACTCTTAATTCATGAATGCATCTTATAACCTGCAAACTAAGATGAATCCTCACTCTTCTGCATGTAATGGATGGAGTTTGGCTTGCTGTTAAATTGTCAGGACACCCACTGAGAACAGTACAGTGAAAAGACACGAGTCCTACAAGCAAAACCAGCTTGAAGGTAGTAGACTATAAACCGATTTGAGCACCGTCATGCATGAAGATGGTGAGCCAACTGCCCCTACAAAGGAAAGCAGGTCCACTATTAACAGAGGGAACCCCGATCCTGATGGACCAAGGATCGGAGTTAAACTCAAGACATTCTGCTTCATCACGATCATCGTCCAGATCATCAGTCAGCATAGCAGTTGCTAGAGCACATGCATTGTTTACCAAGAAAGAGAAAGCAAATAAACATAAAATGAGATCGGAGGTGAGTCATCAGCTAGACAATGCGAAACTGGACACAGACTTTGAGGTGCTTCATCATGAAAAGGATGTAACTACTGCTCTTGCTCAAGCAGAGGTACTGGAGGCAGCCACTGCAGAGATTGAACAGGGTACGCCAAGAATGGTAAGCTGTCCCATCTCTCCACAGATCAAAGTTGAGCACACATGAAACTATGTTAGGGCACAAGCCATGGAACACTTCAATGAAAGGCCAAAATCAGACATGCAGGACTTAAATGAGTATGAGCCATCACTGCCAGCCTCAAACCCTCACCATGCAGCTGATGTTCAAGCTGTAGCTGAGAGTAAACAGTTCAACTACATTGATAGGCTGTCAGTCATGCGATTCAACACCGCAAAATGAAAGGAAGCTAGGTGTGTCAGATCCTGGTCTGTCTTCCTCCTGGCAGAGAGAACATTCAACAACATCACTTCATCAGCCTGAGGCTTCAGGCATGTTGGACTTTGCAAGACACCTGGCACGCCGAGAGCTCGTGAATACAAGTCTGGTGCAGTTTGATGACCGTCCTGAGGCATTTAGAGTATGGAGGTCGGCCTTCGTTGGTGCCATCCAACGGTTGGGCCTTACGGCTGGCAAAGAACTTGACCTACTCACTGAGTGGCTAGGCAGAGAATCATCTGACCACGTGAAAAGGTTATGGACAGTTCATGTGAGTGACCCCAGTGCAGCATTAGACATGGCCTGGAAAAGGCTAGTTGAGTGTTATGACGCCTCAGAGATGCTCTTGAAAATGCTCTTTTTAATAAACTAGAGACCTTCCCTAGTAAGGACTATGTCAAGTTAAGAGAATTGGGAGACCTTTTAATGGAGCTGCAGGCTGCTAAAGAAGATGGCTACTTACCTGGCATGGCATACCTGGATACTGCCAGAGGTATTAACCCTATAGTGGAAAAGCTGCCCCACTATCTGCAAAAAGGTGGATCTCTCGTGGCATTCAATACGAGGAAGAACATTGATGCCTGCTTCCCTCCATTCTGGTATTTCCCTAGTTTCCCAGAAATGACCCCAGCTTCACCATTTCCAGCAACAACCCACCAGAAGGTGAGAATCCCACAGCCAAACACAACATTCACAGAACGCCCATCTCTGTCCACAGAACAGAAGTTTCTACCCAGGCCTCTTCCAGCGCAGGTTCAGCTGTTAAGAAGAACGACCTCCGTAAACTATACCCTATTCACGGTTAACCGCATCCAATGAGAAGGTGTCGTGGCTTCAGGATGAAGTCCCTAAACTGTACCTGAAGGATCATGGCATCTGCTATAGGGGTTGTGCAACTTCCTCTCACCTTGCACGCAATTGCCAAGCCCCAGTAAAATGTACAGATTGTGACAGTGAAGATCACAGTACAACACTCCAACTCTAATTGAATGTAACGAAATACCAGACAATAGGTCTGAGATACCTACACTAGAGGTAGCTCAGAACCATTCTCACCTGAAGTGTATCGCGTCAGAGATCCCAAAACTGGACATCCTGAGAGTCCACAAACCGAGACAACAGATAAATGGTCCTCATGATGCTCCATTTGCTGGATTTAGGACGGGTGCTGGTAGGTGATGTGTGTTTAGGGAAGTCCCACAGACCTAGAGTCCAGAGCTTCAAGACAAATGTGCTAGAGAATGGCAGACCATCAATTTGTACTCCATGTCAAAGCCACTCAGTCTTCAAATGCACAGAGACAGACAACAAGCTTGCTCATTCCATTGAGGATGATGTTTTCTTGGAGATCATGGACAAAGAGTTCTACCAGGACAAGAACTAAAGCTGGGTTGCCCAACTTCCCTTTAGGTGTCCGAGGCCTCCACTCCCCAACAACACAGAGCAAGCACTCAGGTTTGGGAGGGTTACTTTTAAAAAGTATTCCGTTACAGAATAGTGATTACCTTGTTTTGAAAATAATCTGTAACATAATCTGAAGAACCCAGTCTGGATGCATAGATGGTTAATGTATTTATTTAACATGCCAGGCCTGGAAGGGGCCCGACATGGAAGCACTCTACCTCAGCAGAGACTTATGGAACAGCACAAGTGGACAGCCTTTCATGCAATGCATGACATGGTGGTCTGTGGGCAGGGGCACAGACAGGTTTCCCAAAGTGTTGTCTTGAGGTCAGGTTTCTGAATGTTTGTGGTGGTCTTCCTGAGCAGTGGGGGTCATCATGGAAGCAGGTGTTTTCCTGGTGTGGCATACAAACTGCCCAATCTCACATTTCTTTAACAATGGACAATGAGGTAATCAATCACTATAATGTAGCATCTTCAGGAAACCCCAAACAAACTGGTATCTGTGGGCTATTGATCTGTTTGGGTGTTCCTATTATCATAATGAACAGAAGTCAAAGTGGAGAGGAGAATGTCCAGAGCATATCCTCTGGACAACTGCCTGTTGCTAGCTTGACAAATCTACTTTGCTCAGTCTGCATATTATTATTATTTCTAATATAAAACATAATACAGTTTATATAAAACATTAATAACGGCTCTACATAATCTAATACATTACTCAGTCAGTAACAATCAGAATACTTTTTTTTCCTTTATTTAAAAACAATAGCAGCTGAGTGTGGCTCAGTCTCAGGGGTGGACCACAGGGCAAGGGAGTTAGGACCCTGGTGCAGTGTTTGTAGAGTTGGCGGACAAGACACAGTCGAGGTCACAAGCTATGGTCAATATCAAGGAGGTCGAGAGACAGGAATAGGACAGGGAGAACAAGGAACCGGGCTTGATGATGCAGGTAGAACTGATGACACTTCACCCAGAGTGAGCGCAGTGAGGGGTTTATAAAGGGAAGCAGAAATCAGAAAGGCAGGAGCAGGACCAATGAGAGCAGAGGAAAGGAACAGAAGTGCACAAGGGTGTGGAGGAATGTTAATTGAAAGATTGAAGGAAAACAGTGAAGGGAGAAGAAAAGACAAGGGAACATTGGTGGCCACTAGTGAGGAAAGAGAGTAAGGGCTTGGAACCATGACAAAGTGAAACAAAATGTTCTACACATTCTAATATGGATGACGGAATGTAATTGTTTATTTGATTATTCCACAGTTGAAACAATTAAAATGGTAATTAAGATTTGCTTCAGTTTAATTCTCATGCATATTTATACTTTGCATTCTGTAGTAGTGTATGAAATGCTTTTTGTGGCACTTGTCTCTGACTTTCTGTAATTTTACATTTAGGTGTTTTCATGTGCCTACATGAAATGTCTGATTGATTGGTACAGCTATTCTGGACAGACATTTGGCAGTATAACCTGCATTCTTTCAAATGTATAATTAATGAATAACACAGATATTCAAACACAATATGTAATTATTAATAGTTAACGTTGATCGAAAACATGCTTTCTATGGCACTTAAGATCGTCTATTTGTCGCACGTCTCTCTTCTACTTGAAATGTATTCTTGTCAGTGTTGCATAGGAAAATGCTTTCTGTTCAACTTGTATTTGTTGCAGTTCTCTGTTGTGCTTTATGTAATAATACATTGTGTGTCATTTTCATGTGCCATTGATTGGTATCTGGCCCCCATGAGGTCTCACTTGAGCAAATCCGGCCCACTACCTAATATGAGTCTGACACCCCTGCTCTAAAACATCCTGTTGATTTTCTGTTCATAATCGACTGCCCTGTCAATTCTGTCCTCTCACTCACTCTCTCCCTTCTCGTCTCAACATAACTATCCTTCTGTACATTGTTAATGCCCCAACGATATATAACCTTCCTGATTGGTTGTTGTAGTCTTTACAGACGCTAGTCATCTATTAACATCCAAAAAAAGGCTTGACATTGGTGATCACTATCATCTTACACATCACCATTCATGTCTGATCGAGCTGCAGCACTGCCGGAGCGGAAGGGTTAAACGCGCAACCGGTACTCAGTTCATAAGAGAACATAAGAACATAAGAAAGTTTACAAACGAGAGGAGGCCATTCGACCCATCGTGCTCGTTTGGTGTTCATTAATATCTAAGTGATCCAAGGATCCTATCCAGTCTATTTTTAAATGTTCCCAGAACAGTACTGGAAAAAGGACGAGCGGACAAATCCCGGACATTTTTAAATCATTAAGAAATCCGACCGGACAGTGATTAAAGGATTGAAAAATCAGGTAAAAACTGGATGTACGGTAACCCTAAACTAGTGTAGCTTAGCTATCACCGTTCGTCAAATTGTCAATGTCTTAGCAGAAATAAAATTCAGCATGGCAAGAGTACTTACCGCGAACTGTCTTGTCTTGAAACTTACCTGTAGTGTGGTGGAGAACAGAGCAGAGCACAACAGCAAGTGTGTTTCATTCAGAAGTGCTCTCTCTCGCCTGGATTCCTGCCGGGCGGTATACACAAAAAATGGCAAAATAAATAACATAAACTTTGGCAACGCGCACCACAATGTCCAGAATAATGACACAGGAAACTGACTATGAATTAAACAATTATTTGTATTGGCTTGTATTTACTGTTTGTCGTGCAGCATGTTTACCATGGTTAGATCCGCCGACCAAAATGATCATTTTACTTGCACAAAATGCGTAGTTCATAAGGAGTTGGCGGAACGAGTACGCGTGTTGGAGGAGCACGTAGATACTCTTAGAAAAATAAAAGAGGCCGAGAATTGGCTTGACTCGGTCTGTAGAAACACGGATTCGACCTCTGAAGTCAGCGACAGGCCCACACCGACGGCTGCGCAGTCACAGCAGGATCGCTGGGTCTCGGTAAAGAGAGGCTCTAGAAGCACGAAATCAAGAGCTAGAGCTCCGGCGCACCAGTCTCCCATTTGGACCGCGAACAGGTTTGAACCCCTCGGCAGCGCGTCTGCTGAGAAGGTGCTCATTATTGGAGACTCCATAGTTAGAAATATAAAGATTGTGTCACCAGCAGTAGAATTAAATTGCCTTCCGGGAGCCAGAGTCTCTGACATCGAAGCTAAATTGGACGAATTGCCAGGCGGCGAAGTTTCTACTCTGGTTATTCACGCTGGCACTAACGATATTAGACATAGACAATTAGAGATTTTAAAAAGAAATTTTACATCGCTATGCAAAACAGCAAAAAAACGATGTCAGAATATAATTGTCTCTGGCCCGCTACCAACATTACACAGAGGGGATGAGGCCTTCAGCAGGCTGTCCTCTCTAAATAGCTGGTTGGGAAAGGCCTGGCTTATACAGAAGAGATGGGCTCCATCCGAGCTGGAGAGGAGCGCTAATGTTATCTGATAATATAGCTAGTTGTTTAAAAACGTGACTCCTCAGAGCACCGGTCAGGCTGCAGGCTCGCAGTCCTACACTGCAGTCTGCCTGTAACTCCCAGCACAGCCTGACCCCGATCCTAGATCCCTGCCTGGGGGCATCCAATAAACTACATAGTCCTGAGATTAAATCTTATACAAACAAAATGAATAGTTATCCTATTAAAACAGTAATTTGTCATAGGCTTGGATGTATTCCTTCCTCTCGGGGCCCTCGTTTCAACAATCTAATAAAAGTTAAAACTACAAGACAGAAATTACCTGCTCACATTACTTCTCCCATGTATAAGCTTGCTGTCTTAAACATCCGCTCACTACCTAGCAAAGCAGCCTTAATAAATGACACCAATAACTGACGCACACATAGATGTGCTCACCTTGACTGAGACCTGGTTAAGACCAGACGACACTATTCCATTAGTAGAAGCCTCCCCTAATGACTACTCTTACTGCCAGAAGGCCCGTACAACAGGCCGTGGGGGGGGGGGGGGGCACCATCTACCGCACAGACCTGCGTCTGTCTACTAAGACATTAGACAGCTACCCATCTTTTGAAATTCACCAGGTAGAATTTAGGCTTAATCCACCTCTTCAGCTTATAGCTATTTATAGGCCACCAGGCCCCTATTCCTTTTTGATGCCCGAATTTAGCAATCTCTTATCTGACTTAGCCATACATTATGATAAACTCATTATTTTGGGGGACTTTAACATACATATTGACATTAAAGACGACCCCCTCACTGTTAGTTTCTTGTCCCTATTGGAGTCTGTAGGCTTCACTCAGCATGTGTCAGGACCCACACATTGTCACAATCACACACTAGATCTAGTTATAACCCGTGGGGTACAGATTCACAACCTAATAATATCACCCCAAAACCAGATGATTTCCGACCACTGCCTTATTACATTTGAGCTGCCTGGAGTAGAATTAGTCACACAGGAGAGGAATATAGAAACTCGTTGCCTAAATCCCACTGCTATTCATAAATTCACTACCCTGTTACCAAATGCTAGCTTTATCAAAACAGGATCTGCAGATGAATTATTAAATAATTTCAACAATACACTAAGCACTGCTTTAGATACAGTAGCCCCATTAAGGACACCAACAAAACACTCGCCATGGTTTGACGAACACACTCGCTCACTTAAAACAGAATGCCGTAGATGTGAGCGTAAATGGAGAGAAACAAAACTAGAGGTCTTCACATGGCATGGAATGACAGTATAATAAGATACAAGCAGCCCTGTCCTCTGCTAGGTCTGCCTAATACTCCAATTTAATAGAGACGCATAAGAATAACCCACGTTTTCTTTTTAATACAATAGCGACACTTACTAACCAGCAGGTGAAGCCTTCAGAGGTTATCCCCAAAATTTCACCTGAAGTGACTTCATGGATCATTTCAATAGCAAAGTTAACAGCATTAGAAAACAGATAGAACAGGAAACATACACAGATACTATAGCCGACACATGCAGTCCTTCACAGCCCCTGCCTACCTTGGACTCGTTTAACATAGTAAATCACCAGGAATTGGTCTCCTTATTTACTAAAATGAAAACAACAACCTGCGCACTAGACCCACTAAACTGCTAAAACAATCTCTGCCATTAATTATTCACAGAATACACAATATTATTAATGTCTCTTTATCCTCAGGATCTGTTCCTGATTCATTTAAAATAGCTGTAATTAAACCACTTCTTAAGAAACCCAGTGCCGACCCTAACCGTCTTAAACACTATCGACCTATCTCAAACCTTCCCTTCCTTTCTAAGGTTCTAGAGAAAGTAGTTGCAAACCAACTGCCAGCTTTTTTAACCGATAATCATCTTTATGAGGAATTTCAATCTGGCTTCTGTTCCGGCCAGAGTACAGAAACGGCCCTGTTAAAAGTATTGAATGACGTGTTTCAGTCCTCCGATGTAGGGCACACCAGTGTTATTATTCTATTAGACTTAAGTGCGGCTTTTGACACAATCGGCCACAAAATCTTGATACACCGCTTAGAAAACCGTATTGGCCTGTCTCGCAATGTGCTTTCATGGTTTAAATCATATCTGTCAAACAGACTCCAATATGTACAGATTAACGAGAACCACTCAAATTTACCTGAGGTTAAGTATGGAGTCCCACAGGGCTCAGTCCTCGGACCTACACTTTATTCATTATACATGCTCCCTTTAGGTGATATCATACGACGACATAATATTACCTTTCACAGTTACGCAGACGACACACAATTATATCTGTCAGTAAATCCTAACAACACCATAGACCTAGAAAAACTAATGTGCTGTCTGTCTGAGTTTAAAACATGGATGACAACATTTTTTCTTATGCTTAATTCTGACAAAACAGAAGTCATAATTTTAGGAGACAAAAAACAAACTGTTCATCATGCACTAAAAAAACTGACTAATGATAACTTTAATTTCTCCCCTAAGGAGATGGCACGAAACCTGGGTGTCATCTGTGATCATAATCTATCTTTGAATCACACATTCAGAATGTGTTGAGATCTTCCTTCCTCCAGCTTAGAAATATTGCTAGACTAAGACAATTCCTCTCGTTACAGGACACTGAGAAATTGATACACGCATTTGTTACATCTAGATTGGATTACTGCAATGCCATTCTGTCAGGCAGCACAAACAGAGCTATTTCTGCACTTCAGTCCAAAATGCTGCTGCAAGAATCCTAACAACAACAAAAAAACATGAACACATCACTCCACTGCCCGTGCACTACAGGATAGACTTTAAAGTGCTCTTATTAACATTTAACGCACTAAAGGGACTGGCACCTCCCTACCTAAAAGATCTCCTTATTGAATACACTCCAGGTCGGCCATTAAGATCACAGGAAGCCGGTTACTTAGCGCTCCCTAAAATACACAAGAAAAGCGCAGGTGGTAGAGCATTCAGTTATAGGGCCCCGAAGCTGTGGAACGATCTTCCATCCAATGTAAGAGATGCCCCCTCTGTCTTAGCCTTTAAATCACGGCTGAAGACTCATTTGTTTTGTCTCTGTGTTTCTAGCCCATAGTGATGCCGGTGTGCCATGGACATGCAATTGCACAACTGTCTTTGGAAATGTCCTGCACTGCATGACCAGTATCTGAGCACGACGGCCCTCTTTTCTTCCAGCAACAGCCTCCTCTGAGGGTCCAACGAGGCACCTCGTCCCCCACCATGGAAGTCTGATGAGGAACAACCCATCCCAGAAGCACCTCACCACGGAGGGTCAACGGGGCATTCACACCCATGGTTTGATGAGCCATCGCAACCCAAAGCCTGTTGATGGTCCAAACCCTCCACCCCCGATGGCCAGCGAGAGGCCTCCTCCAGAGGGAAGAGCACAGCCAGCAGCATCGATCTCCAGTCCAGTCGATCTCCTTGCTGCTGTAATAACTATACTGCCTGGAGGGGAGGCAACCATTAGGCCTAGGCCCAAAGCCGTGGACCCCCAGATATTCACTTTCTCCTACTTGCCATCCATAGGAGTTTTTAGTTTTTCTCTCCTCCATGCCTAAATGGTCTATTTACTTAAATGTTCACTCACTTTATTCAAGATTATGTAAAATGTTTACAGGTCTATATTTGATTTTATTGTATTTATGTTTTTATTTTCCTATACGTTTGTTGTATGTTTACCAGTCTGTAAAGCGCTCTGTGGCTACCCTGCGAAGGGCGCTATACAAACAGAAATTGATTGATTGATTGATTGAATCCCCGTTAGATAGCACTTCATAGCATTGAATCATGCTTCTTGCATTATTGATTGATGTTCCTCCCTTTCCCGTAACCCTTGACTGTACCTTACATCTTGACGGACTTAGTTTTACTTTCCAGGATGTATGTCCACACTTACTGTACTTAACTGTATAAATTGGAAGTTGTGAAATGTATTATATCTTGAATTGCTTTGTTTTATGCAAATTTTAATTTGTAATGTTTGTCTTGTACTTAACTGTATTCTTGCACTTTGTATGGCACTGGATAAGGGCGTCTGCCATGAAATAAAAATAATAATAATAATCATCCTGATGCAATAAATGATGCTGGAAATACCTTACAATGAACTACAATCAAGTCCAATGCAGATACTCAGGACCAAGCTGGTTAAAATAAATATTACATACAGTGTAATACTCAGTGTAGTACTCAGTGTAATTGATACAAAGTTTGTCATTTCAGGCCTCACCAGCTCTTGCTACAATACTTTTAGTTTAAAGAACAAAGGCAATATATGACGATAGAGAGCTAACCATTCTTATACAGCAAACTGTCAATGTTACATTCTATGACTAAGCATGCACAGGTAAATTGCACATGTGAAAGTATTATATTGGGTAAACACACAGCCTGCGGAATTCAGCTGCGGAAATGGTTGCATTCTGGTAGTGCAGATCTCTGCAGTTCTGCGCTGATCTGCACAATCCCACCGATCAACAACAGAAACAAGCCAGTTAGAATCCAGCTGATGGAAACTGAACTGAATGAATCCGGAGGGAGACATAACGAGGACAACAGCTTGTGAGAATGCCAAGCGGGAAGCTGATTGGCTGGCTGATTAGAACTCCCTTCCTGGCAACCAATCAGCTAATGAATAAGACACATGGTAAGTACATAAACCACGACTGGTGGGTTCAGAGTTTATTCCTCTCTGTGAGTGTGGTTAGTGATGGCATTGAGAAGGGTGCAGAGGGAGAAGCTAGTCTTCTTGGTTGTGTGGCTGCTGGGTGGGTTAGTGAACACTCAGTTGCCTGATGTTGATGTAGATGGAAGTGATTGGGATGGTGTTGGCCATGAGGTATATGATTCCAAGGCTGGATTGCCTGCAGAAGTGGCTGGAGAGGGTGGCTATGATTACGGTAGCCCTGATGATGGCTTCTGGAATGTGCAAGATGGGGAAGAGGATGAAGAGCTGTCTAGATCTTCCTTTCACCACATGCATGTCTTCCCAGAAGACGTGGAGCCCGACTCTGATCCCTATACCCTGTCTGAAGGTCATGGTGAGTCTATGGCTTCTATTGCTGCTTGGCTTCCTGTCTGAAAGGGGGAGGGTCATCTGGGACTGAAGGAGGGGTTTGGAGGTTGGTTGGTTGATCCAAATGGGGGAGGGGGTTGGAGTCTAATTGACATCACATGTGACTCATTTGGCTCCTGTAGGGTTTATGTCCACTAACCCTGAGGACTGGAGCTGCCAAGTGTTGGCTGAGACCAAGGCAGCCATTTCTCTGGTGCCATGTACTTGTGGACAGTCCCTAATATAGCCCCATAAGCACTGGAGCTGTGGTGTAGCTACTGTGACCCATTGGAGGCATTGGGCCCTGTTTGTCCCAGCCTGCTGGACACTGTTCTACCCTGTCACTCTCTTGCAGATGAGCTGGAGGAGATTGAGGAAGAGCTGGAGGACATGGAGGAAGAGCTGGAAAACTTAGACGGTGAGGAATCCTGGGAGGAGGAGATGGTGGAGGTGGAACAGCCAGTCGAGCAGGAGGAGCCAGTAGACGGTGAGGAATCCTGGGAGGAGGAGATGGTGGAGGTGGAACAGCCACTCGAGCAGGAGGAGCCAGTAGACGGGGAGGAATCCTCGGAGGAGGAGATGGTGGAGGTGGAACAGCCACTCGAGCAGGAGGAGCCAGTAGACGGGGAGGAATCCTCGGAGGAGGAGATGGTGGAGGTGGAACAGCCACTCGAGCAGGAGGAGCCAGTAGACGGGGAGGAATCCTCGGAGGAGGAGATGGTGGAGGTGGAACAGCCACTCGAGCAGGAGGAGCCAGTAGACGGGGAGGAATCCTCGGAGGAGGAGATGGTGGAGGTGGAACAGCCACTCGAGCAGGAGGAGCCAGTAGACGGGGAGGAATCCTCGGAGGAGGAGATGGTGGAGGTGGAACAGCCACTCGAGCAGGAGGAGCCAGTAGACGGGGAGGAATCCTCGGAGGAGGAGATGGTGGAGGTGGAACAGCCAGTCGAGCAGGAGGAGCCAGTAGACGGGGAGGAATCCTGGGAGGAGGAGATGGTGGAGGTGGAACAGCCAGTCGAGCAGGAGGAGCCAGTAGACGGGGAGGAATCCTCGGAGGAGGAAGAGCCAGCAGCCGGGGGGCGGCCGGTGAAGCCCCGGCCTACAGCAGCCGGGGGGCGGCCGGTGAAGCCCCGGCCTACAGCAGCCGGGGGGCGGCCGGTGAAGCCCCGGCCTACAGCAGCCGGGGGGCGGCCGGTGAAGCCCCGGCCTACAGCAGCCGGGGGGCGGCCGGTGAAGCCCCGGCCTACAGCAGCCGGGGGGCGGCCGGTGAAGCCCCGGCCTACAGCCAATGCACCGAGGACTGACTGTGGAGATGGCAGCATGCAGATCTACCTGCCCCTCGGGAGCTACAGTCGGGTGTTCCTGCAGAGAGGTGAGGAGGGGATGGATTGATCACTTTGTTGCACACTAGGCTTGGGCTTCTCCAGACTTCTTTGGTACTTGACCGCTTGCTGCACTGCACTTCCCGCCAGTTGACTTGAGCCTTGGGAGTGCTATGGCTTCCAGTCCTGCTGCTTCCAGCTAAGCTGTCATTTGACTGAACCCATAACTGGAATATCTTTAGAACCCTTTCCTCTGGTCCTGGTTGCAGAGCTGTGACTACTGGCTCCGACTCTGTGCTGTTGCCCTGACTGTCATGACCATAGCGCCTTGCTGCTTTTGTAGCTCTGTGCTGTGGCTGTAACCTTTCAGTGGGGGGGGGACTCATGCTGACCCTTTGCTCTTTCAGCCAAGATGACTCTGCTGCCGGTGCTGGAGCTACCCAGGACCTGTCAGCACAGGGTGAGGAGGCGCCAAGGGGAAGTGGTGCTCATTGCCTCCTTCCGTGGCTGCTACGTGTGGAAATTGGTGAGCAGTGGAGTGGGAGTCCGGTAGGGGTACTGGAGTGGGGGATTTGAACTTGAAGGAGCTGGCTTTCTATACTCCCTGTATTCCTGGAGTTCAAATGGTGCTGCTTGGCTCTACTCTCCTGAAGCTCAAGACTTGACCCTCTGGGTGCTGATCCTTCAGCTGGACACCAAATGGGGTGAAACTGAAGCTGTGTGGCCTATGAAGTCTATAAATGGTGCAACTCTTGCCCCCTGTGCCCCTGCAGGAGAAGGCTGGCAGGCCGTATGCTGCCCTGACTCTACGCTACTATGACCTCCACCTGAAGATGTCCCAGGTTGCCACTGTGTCCTGCCCACTGACCACCACCACCCCCCTCCCCTCAGCCCAGCCACCCAAGGGCTTGTCCATCTCCTGCAGTGAAGTCTGCATGACTGTCCACCTGCCCACTGGGCCCTTGTCTGCGGTCCACATCCTGAGTAAGAGGGACTAGATGTCTGTAATGTTATAGCTGGGTGTGTCTAACGTGTGATGGGTGGGTTGGGGGTGGATGTCTATTAATAGCATTTATATTGATAATGATGTAGCTGGGGCAGAGGGGCTATAATTGATGCTAGAGCTGAGGGCTGTCTGTAACAGGTGTGCTTTGCTTTTATCCCTCCCCCTCATTTCCAGACTCCTCCAATGCACTGGTCCCAGTGCTGCAGATGCCCAAGTCCTGTGGCTACTCCCTGGTCCGTGGTCAAGGCGAGAACATGCTGACCATCCTCTACACGGCCTGTGATGTCCGGATTGTGGTGAGACGCCCCTCCCCCAGCCTAATTTTGTTCTGCCTCCTCTCTTGGCCTAAATCCTGGAATCTATGGTTAATAGAACATGCATTATGGAACTGGATGCTTGGATTCAGTTGCCTTTTAGTTGACTTGCCAATTTGTTGCTCACTGTTAATATGGTCCTGAATCCTGCTGTCCCTATTCTGTATGTAGTGCACTTGCGTACAAGACTGCCCCTGTGGCCTTCAGGCTCCTCTCCCACAGCCTGGTCTCCACTGGGACTCCAGATGTGGCTCCTGGTTCAATCCCATCTGCCCAGAGCTGGGCATCTGTTGCTGTAGGCATATCCGCTCTCTGCCTCTCCTCAGGCATTGCTTTCCCTCCTGTTGCCCTTTCAAACTCTTGCTTTCTGTTCTGCTCTCAGGCGCAGCGGTACACAATCCAGGTGGTGTACATGACTGCAGCAGGGGAGAGAGCGGAGATCCAGGTGTCTTGCCCCTACCACAAGCTCCAGCCCCAGCAGGGTGAGGCCTGAGGCCTTTGTTGCTGTACTACCCTCCTCCTGCCCCTGTGCTTTTCCACTGAGGGATTGCTTGCTCGTTCCTTTCCCATCTCTCCTCTGTACTTGTGTTGGTGATGCTGCTCAATGTTGTCCTACTCGGTAGATTGCTCCTTCCTGTCACCCATATCTCCCTCTGTACTTGTTGTAATACTGCTTGAACCTCACTGCTCGTTTACTCCCCCCAGGCTGCCCCCTTCCCAAGAGCCAGCAAGTCTCCTGTGGGCCCAAAAGGGTCCGAGCCGCCACCTGCTTGGCCAGGGGCTGCTGTATGGATCCTGAGACTGCCCACTGCTACTACCCCCTGGATGGTAAGGACTGCTTAGAACTGAACCACTTCAAGGGAGTCCTTACGGATGGGGTGGATTTTCAGAGCTCGCTCTCTCCCTCCAGAATGTACCTCGGACAAGCACTTTGTGTTTGCTGTCCACCGCACCCTCACCATCCCTCCTCTGGAGCCATCCTCTCTGGTCATCGCTGGCAACCAGTCCTGCAGCCCTGTCATCTGCACCCCTGACTTTGCCATCTTCAAGTTCCCAGTGACTGGCTGTGGGACCCATGCCTTTGTGAGTTGCTGCTTAGGGAGGAGTGGAACATTTGGGGGGGGTGGGGGGTGGTGTATGGATCTAGTTCAATGGTTCTCAATCCTACCCTGCTGGCTTTTGTTCCAGCCAAGCGCCTGCTTCCTTAAACTGAACTAATTGTGCCTACCCTTCTGATCTCTCCCCTGTACCCAGGTGGTGGGCAAGACTACCATCTACCTGGCAGAGGTGATGGCCCTGGCACGACAGAACAGCCTGAAGTATGGCGTGATCACCAGAGATGGCCCCTTCAGGTGAGGCTGCAGCATTGGTATGGGCTGCATGTGGATCTGCATAGATGGGACTTGGCATTAGCCTGCTCTACACCGTTCTGAAATGAGTACTTGACACATGGTCTTGCACCCATAATCGCACAGTTGGCAGACTAACCCAACTGTGTGAGGCATGGTCGGAGTTGGTCAGTCCTGATGGGCAATGCCAATCCTCGGCCCCTTAAAACTAGGGAACCGTGCAGATGGGTGAGCAGTAGATGGGGACCCGTCTTCTGGCTTGGTCTAATTTCTGTCCTGTGTGCAGATTGCTGGTCGAGTGTCGCTATGCAGAGGATAACCTGATCAGCACTGGCTACCTGGTAAAGAGCCCCAACCTGCCCAGCACTATCATGTCCCCTGGGGTATTCGGGGTGCAGCTCAGAATAGCTACTGGTAAGTGCCCAGTCAGTCACGCCTCCTCGGCAGAGGAAACGTCAATGCGCACGCCTACTGAACGCATCCTTAAAGGAAAGGGGCAAAACCACAAACTGAGGCCTGCCCTTGATCTCCTTCTCAGACGCGGCCTTCAGCCGCTTCTACCCTCAGTACCACAGACCGCTGCGGCTGCTCCTGGGTCGCCCCATGTATCTGGAGGTGCGGTTGCTGAGCTCGCCAGACCCCAACCTGCTGCTGCTGGTGCACTACTGTGTTGCCTACCCCCGCTCTGCCCAGGCCGTCTGGGTGCTGCTGTATGAAGGGTGAGTGCTCCCTGGGGGGCAGTTCATCCCAGTCTACCTCGTACCCGACGCTCTGGGAGCGTTGACCTAACCCTCCCCCCTTTCTGCAGCTGCCCCAACCCTCTGGACTACGGCCATACGTCCACCCTGCACATCAACAACCAGCTGCCCCTGCCTAGGCAGCACCGCCGCTTCCACATCACCACCTTCCAGTTCATGGATCAGACAATGCAGGCATACCTGGATGAGGAGGTGGGTGAGGGGAAGGAGCTGGATGGGAGAAGAGGGTGGGAGTTGACTGCTTAAACCTCTGCTCTTCCTTCAGATCTACTTCATGTGCTCCACTGAGGTGTGCTCTCCGGCCATGAAGACCTGTGTGGAGGGCTGCTTTGATGGGCGCAGTGAGTTGTCCTGACCTTTCACTTCTTGACCTGCAGCTGGGGGAGGGTTGCTTCTTGTTGATGCCATGTCTTAAGGGGGCCAGCAGGTGGCAAGTGTAGTGTGGTCTGGCTGGAGAGATTGCAAGGGGGAAGGGTTTAATCTCTGCTCTGTGGTAATGGGTCTACAGTGTACAGCCCCTCACGGGAGATGCTTCTGCTCAATGAGCATGCAGAAGGCAGACCCGTCTCTCTCCCTCTCTGCAGAGATCCCAGTGGTACCAGACCCCAACACGGATGCCCGCTGTCTCCGGAAGCCCTGTCCAGGAAGCAAGGCCAAGATATCTGTGGGGTTGCCAGCACAGTGACCGGTGCCTCGGGTGAGTGCTGACCACTGGTTGCCAGCCCTGGTCCTGTGGGGCTGCACTGTCCTCTCCATTGCCTGCAGCCTCAATTGTACTGCCTGGCTTAATTTGGGTGCCTGTGCCCTCTTCTGTTCTGCTGGAGATGGCCATCTGCTTCAAATGGAAGCAGTCTGGGCCTGATGGAGGTCCTGGAGCGTGGTGCAACTAACCTGTGGCCCCTTGGCTAGGGCTGAGAACCACAGACCTTGACTGCCCCCTGCAGGCCTTCACATGCAGTGCCTTGGTACCAGTACCCAGCTGATTAAATCCATCCCACTCGTTGACTTGATATGGCTAGTAATGTCTCCCCTTCTCTCTCAGGGCTGTGCTGGACCCTGTGGGTATCCCTGCTCTCCACCCTCCTGCAGGCTTTGTGCTGTGGTCTCTGTAATGGCTGACCCCTGCTGTTGACTGAATAAAGTGCTAGTTGAAATGACCCTGTCTGTCCTGCTGTCTTGACTCTCTCTTCTCTGAAGCCTGGCTGCTGTCTGCAGTGTGAGGGTTTTAAAGCACTTCAGGGCAGGGGCTGCTGTAATGGTGGGGGGGGTTGTGTTCTTCACTTGACCTCTAACCTGGAAGGGCTTCTCTGCATGTGGCAGTAGAGCACTGACTGCATCTATGGGTGTGAGGTTAATGAGCTCTAGCTGAATTGGACTGGTTGTGCAGGTGCCCTTGGCAGTGGAGTTGCACTGTGATGGGTAGCAGGGTCCAACACACTGTGCACTTATGCACTGGCACAAGTCCTGTATGGACCTGCTGAGCCCCCTGACCAGGGGTGATTTCCAGCCAGGGGGCCATGAATATTACAAAGGGGCTGATGTCTGTTAGGGGGGTCTGGGGCCTACTCCCCTGAGATGACTTCTTTTTGTAGGATTTGCTCTTGTAAGGTAAGACTGAAGCAAATTACAAGGATGAAGTGGGCAATTCATAACAATCTAGCAAAAATGTACCACCATGCTGCTGGTGCCTATTTTTTAATTGACATGAACACAATAGCCTTGAACTGTAAGCAGGAAGTAACTTCCTTGTGCAAGACCTGTCTACCCGAGTGCATCTGTTCCCTCTTGTATCTGCTGCCATCCTTCAGTGTTCTGCTTGTGAACACATCTGTAAGTGTTTATCGTTATATAACATTGTAACTACATATCGGAGAATATTTGTGACTGTTTACACCGTTTTGATACTAGATGCCTTATTGTCGTTGGTAGGATATGATAGCGGAGATTGCTATTTGTATAGTTAATGTGCAGTGTAATGGGTAGCTGTAATTTGGATGCATATAAGAGCGAGTGCTTAACTTCCTCATTATTTGAATTGGTTTCTTCACAGTGATGTATGTATCCTATGCTGATTTAGCATGTCACAGTGAACGGTGTACATTATCTCACATTTGAGACATTCTATTGTTGTATTCTGTTGCAGTTTCACTCTTAATTCATGAATGCATCTTATAACCTGCAAACTAAGATGAATCCTCACTCTTCTGCATGTAATGGATGGAGTTTGGCTTGCTGTTAAATTGTCAGGACACCCACTGAGAACAGTACAGTGAAAAGACACGAGTCCTACAAGCAAAACCAGCTTGAAGGTAGTAGACTATAAACCGATATGAGCACCGTCATGCATGAAGATGGTGAGCCAACTGCCCCTACAAAGGAAAGCAGGTCCACTATTAACAGAGGGAACCCCGATCCTGATGGACCAAGCATCGGAGTTAAACTCAAGACATTCTGCTTCATCACGATCATCGTCCAGATCATCAGTCAGCATAGCAGTTGCTAGAGCACATGCATTGTTTACCAAGAAAGAGAAAGCAAATAAACATGATAAAATGAGATCGGAGGTGAGTCATCAGCTAGACAATGCGAAACTGGACACAGACTTTGAGGTGCTCCATCATGAAAAGGATGTAACTACTGCTCTTGCTCAAGCAGAGGTACTGGAGGCAGCCACTGCAGAGATTGAACAGGGTACGCCAAGAATGGTAAGCTGTCCCATCTCTCCACAGATCAAAGTTGAGCACACATGAAACTATGTTAGGGCACAAGCCATGGAACACTTCAATGAAAGGCCAAAATCAGACATGCAGGACTTAAATGAGTATGAGCCATCACTGCCAGCCTCAAACCCTCACCATGCAGCTGATGTTCAAGCTGTAGCTGAGAGTAAACAGTTCAACTACATTGATAGGCTGTCAGTCATGCGATTCAACACCGCAAAATGAAAGGAAGCTAGGTGTGTCAGATCCTGGTCTGTCTTCCTCCTGGCAGAGAGAACATTCAACAACATCACTTCATCAGCCTGAGGCTTCAGGCATGTTGGACTTTGCAAGACACCTGGCACGCCGAGAGCTCGTGAATACAAGTCTGGTGCAGTTTGATGACCGTCCTGAGGCATTTAGAGTATGGAGGTCGGCCTTTGTTGGTGCCATCCAACGGTTGGGCCTTACGGCTGGCAAAGAACTTGACCTACTCACTGAGTGGCTAGGCAGAGAATCATCTGACCACGTGAAAAGGTTATGGACAGTTCATGTGAGTGACCCCAGTGCAGCATTAGACATGGCCTGGAAAAGGCTAGTTGAGTGTTATGATGCCTCAGGCCTATGATGTCATTTCAGGCCTCACCAGCTCTTGCTACAATACCTTTAGTTTAAAGAACAAAGGCAATATATGACAATAGAGAGCTAACCATTCTTATACAGCAAACTGTCAATGTTACATTCTATGACTAAGCATGCACAGGTAAATTGCACATGTGAAAGTATTATATTGGGTAAACACACAGCCTGCGGAATTCAGCTGCGGAAATGGTTGCATTCTGGTAGTGCAGATCTCTGCAGTTCTGCGCAGATCTGCACAATCCCACCGATCAACAACAGAAACAAGCCAGTTAGAATCCAGCTGATGGAAACTGAACTGAATGAATCCGGAGGGAGACAAAACGAGGACAATAGCTTGTGAGAATGCCAAGCGGGAAGCTGATTGGCTGGCTGATTAGAACTCCCTTCCTGGCAACCAATCAGCTAATGAATAAGACACATGGTAAGTACATAAACCACGACTGGTGGGTTCAGAGTTTATTCCTCTCTGTGAGTGTGGTTAGTGATGGCATTGAGAAGGGTGCAGAGGGAGAAGCTAGTCTTCTTGGTTGTGTGGCTGCTGGTTGGGTTAGTGAACACTCAGTTGCCTGATTTTGATGTAGATGGAAGTGATTGGGATGGTGTTGGCCATGAGGTATACGATTCCGAGGCTGGATTGCCTGCAGAAGTGGCTGGAGAGGGTGGCTATGATTACGGTAGCCCTGATGATGGCTTCTGGAATGTGCAAGATGGGGAAGAGGATGAAGAGCTGTCTAGATCTTCCTTTCACCACATGCATGTCTTCCCAGAAGACTTGGAGACTGACTTTGATCCCTATATGCTATCTGAAGGTCATGGTGAGTCTTGCTGGCTGGCTTCCTGTCTGAAATGGGGAGGGTCATTTGGGACTAAAGGAGGGGTTTGAAGAACCAATGGGGGGAGGGGGATGGAGTCAAATTTCCCTCACATGTGACTCGCTTGACTGCTGTAGGGTTTGTCCTTTAACCCCCTGAGGACTGGAGTTGCCCAGTGTTGGCTTGGATATGGCTGCGTTGGTCTCCGGTGCCACATACTTGTGGACCGTAGCTAATCTAGCCCTGTTTGTCCCAACCCTGTCACTCTTGCAGATGAGTTGGAGGAGATTGAGGAAGAGCTGGAGAACTTGGATGGGGATGAATTCTTGGAGGTGGAACAGCCAGTCAAGGTGGAAGAGGCAGTAGAATGGGAGGAAGAGCCAGCAGCCGTGGGGAGGCCGGCGAAGCCCCGGCCTACAGCAGCCGTGGGGAGGCCGGCGAAGCCCCGGCCTACAGCAGCCGATGCACTGAGGACTGACTGTGATGATGGCAGCATGCAGATCTACCTGCCCCACAGGAGCTACAGTCAGGTGTTCCTGCAGAGAGGTGAGGAGGGGATTGATTGATCACTATTTGATGCACACTAGGCTTGGGCTTCTCCAGACCCTGAGGTTCACTGCAGCAATTTCTCCACTTCTGTACTCTATGTACTGGATGGTGGTATTTGCTGGTTGCTCTCCAGACTTTACTCTGGTACTTGACCATTTACTGCACTGCCTATTCCCTCCAGTTGTCTCTAGCCTTGGGAGGGTTATGGCTTCCAGTCCTGCAGCTTCCAGCTAAGCTGTCACTTGACTGAACCCATAACTGGAATGTCTCTAGAACCCTTTCCTCTGGTACTGGTTGCAGAGCAGTGACTGACTGGCTTTGACTAGGTTCTGTTGCCCTGACTGTCATGACTAACTTTTGTAGCTCTGTGCTGTGGCTGTGACCTTTCAGTGGGGGGTATGGACTCATGCTGACCCTTTGCTCTTTCAGCCAAGATGATTCCGCTACCAGTGCTGGAGCTGCCCAGGACCTGTCAGCACAGGGTGAGGAGGCGCAAAGGGGAAGTGGTGCTCATTGCCTCCTTCCGTGGCTGCTACGTGTGGAAATTGGTGAGCAGTGGAGTGGGAGTCCGGTAGGGGTACTGGAGAGGGGGATTGGAACTTGAAGGAGCTGGCTTTCTATATTCCCTGTATTCCTGGAGTTCAAATGGTGCTGCTTGGCTCTACTCTCCTGGAGCTCAAGACTTGACCCTCTGGGTGCTGATCCTTCAGCTGGACACCAAATGAGGTGAAACTGAAGCTGTGTGGCCTATGAAGTCTATAAATGGTGCATCTCTTGCCCACTGTGCCCCTGCAGGAGAAGGCTGGTAGGCCGTATGCTGCCCTGACTCTATGCTACTATGACCTCCACCTGAAGATGTCCCAGGTAGCCACTGTGTCCTGCCCACTGACCACCCCCTCCCTCCCCTCTGCCTAGCCACCCAAGGGCTTGTCCATCTCCTGCAGTGAAGTCTGCATGACTGTCCACCTGCCCACTGGGCCCTTGTCTGCGGTCCACATCCTGAGTAAGAGGGACTGGATGTCTGTAATGTTATAGCTGGGTGTGTCTAACGTGGGTTGGGGGTGGATGTCTATTAATAGCATTTATACTGATAATGCTGTAGCTGGGGGAGAGGGGCTATAATTGGTGCTAGAGCTGAGGGCTGTCTGTAACAGGTGTGCTTTGCTTTTATCCCTCCCCCTCATTTCCAGACTCCTCCAATGCACTGGTCCCAGTGCTGCAGATGCCCAAGTCCTGTGGCTACTCCCTGGTCCGTGGTCAAGGCGAGAACATGCTGACCATCCTCTACACGGCCTGTGATGTCCGGATTGTGGTGAGACGCCCCTCCCCCAGCCTAATTTTGTTCTGCCTCCTCTCTTGGCCTAAATCCTGGAATCTATGGTTAATAGAACATGCATTATGGAACTGGATGCTTGGATTCAGTTGCCTTTTAGTTGACTTGCCAATTTGTTGCTCACTGTTAATATGGTCCTGAATCCTGCTGTCCCTATTCTGTATGTAGTGCACTTGCGTACAAGACTGCCCCTGTGGCCTTCAGGCTCCTCTCCCACAGCCTGGTCTCCACTGGGACTCCAGATGTGGCTCCTGGTTCAATCCCATCTGCCCAGAGCTGGGCATCTGTTGCTGTAGGCATATCCGCTCTCTGCCTCTCCTCAGGCATTGCTTTCCCTCCTGTTGCCCTTTCAAACTCTTGCTTTCTGTTCTGCTCTCAGGCGCAGCGGTACACAATCCAGGTGGTGTACATGACTGCAGCAGGGGAGAGAGTGGAGATCCAGGTGTCTTGCCCCTACCACAAGCTCCAGCCCCGGCAGGGTGAGGCCTGAGGCCTTTGTTGCTGTACTACCCTCCTCCTGCCCCTGTGCTTTTCCACTGAGGGATTGCTTGCTCGTTCCTTTCCCATCTCTCCTCTGTACTTGTGTTGGTGATGCTGCTCAATGTTGTCCTACTCTGTAGATTGCTCCTTCCTGTCACCCATATCTCCCTCTGTACTTGTTGTAATACTGCTTGAACCTCACTGCTCGTTTTCTCCCCCCAGGCTGCCCCCTTCCCAAGAGCCAGCAAGTCTCCTGTGGGCCCAAAAGGGTCCGAGCCGCCACCTGCTTGGCCAGGGGCTGCTGGTTTTTTTTTTTTTTTTCCCCTCAACCAAGTGCCTGCTTCCTTAAACTGAACTAATTGTGCCTACCCTTCTGATCTCTTCCCCTGCACCCAGGTGGTGGGCAAGACCACCATCTACCAGGGGAGCAAAATGGAGAGGCTGAAAAGAGTGCAGATGGTGAAGGGTACCCTGGATGGAGGCAGGGGGGTCCCGGACGTTGTGCGGCTGATAAAGGCGCAGGGGCTGGCCTATGTGGTCAAGAACATCCAGGCTGCTGGCAAGAAAGTGAGTTTCATGAATTGCTTTTATTTTGCCAGCAGCCTGAGACCATTCGGCCTCTGCGCCATGGATAACACCAGGCCGCACTCGTGGGATCCCCCGCCGTTCTACAGGGCGCTCCGAGCCTTTGCGCTTGAAGTAGGCCTCCATAAAGTCGTGCTGGCCTCCTGGGATTATAAGACCATCTGTAGTCAGATGAGATCTACCCAGGAGACCAGCCGGATAGAAGATTTCCCTCCCGAAACCTGCCGGTTTATCTGGGCTAACGCTACGCACGTTTGCCTCACGAACACGCAGAAAGATGTCTCCTGGATGGCTGTGAGTCGGTGTCTCCCCACCCGAGTGTTCATGCACAGAAGGGGCATAGCTCCTTATGACACCTGCCCCTATAAGGGTTGCTTGGGGAAGGAGACGGAGGCTCACATCTTTAGTGAGTGCCCCTCCGCCCACAGGGTCTGGCTCCTGTTTTCTCCGTTCCTCCACAGGTTCGCCGTTCCTGCGCGGGCGACCGCCCAGCAGATCCTATACGGTCCAGCCAAGGGAATCTCTTCATCTACCTTGAGGTGCTGGTGGCGTGTCGTCTGCGCAGTGAAGCAGGCACTGTGGGAGGGACGGAACATCTGTTTGTTCAATAAGCAGGAGCTGGACCCGATCGTCATCGCGCGGAGGGGCATGGTGTTTGTAAGAGACTGTCAATCTGGAGGTCCATCAGAGGGGCAAGGAGGAAGCCTACAAGAACTGGCGCATACAAGATCTGGGGGAGCTCAGGATCCCATGATGGGACCCACCTCCGGGGACGGTTAGTTCCCCCTGCTGGAGCCCGAGTCCAAGATCTTTTAAAGATTTTAAGGATGATTGTTTTTTAAAAAAAAAAAAAAAAGATTTTAAATAACGAATCTTAATTGTTTTTAAAGATTTAGTTGTTTTTAATTCACATTGTTCAGGGTTTTTTTTTAAATTAGTTGTTATATTGTGTTGTCAAATACATTGACCGTTTTGGGTTTAATTTAAAATGCATTGGACTTTTTTTGTTTGTTTTTTATTTTTTCCTTTTTAATTGTTTTTTTAATTTGTTCAATGCATTTTCAGTTATTTTCAATGTATTTGACTCTTTTGTTGGTGTGCAATTTTTTGCTTTTATCACATTTGTTTTGTTGATTTGAGCACGTTTATTTTAAAGTTAATTGTTTTAGTTAAAATCACAAAGATTTTAAATTTTTTTTAAGTGATTTTAATCATAAGTATTAAAATTGGAATTGTTTTATTTTAAAGAAATGTAAAATACTCAACCTAATAAACAGTATTTTACCTGGCAGAGGTGATGGCCCTGGCACGACGGAACAGCCTGAAGTATGGTGTGATCACCAGAGATGGCCCCTTTAGGTAAGGCTGCAGCATCTATATCTGCATAGATGGGACTTGGCATTAGCCTGCTCTACACCATTCTCATTTCAGAACTGAAATGAATACTTGACATGGCCACAAGAGGGCACATGGTCTTTGACACATAGTGACACAGATGGCAGACTAACCCAACTGTGTGAGAGGCATGGTCAGTGTTGGTCAGTACTAATGGGCAATGCTAGTTCTCAGCTGTACAATACAAGGGAACCGTGCAGATGGGTGAACAGTAGATGGGGACCCGTTTTCCGGCTTGGTCTAACTTCTGTCCTGTGTGCAGATTGCTGGTTGAGTGTTGCTGTACAGAGGATAACCTGATCAGCACTGGTTACCTGGTAAAGAGCCCCAACCTGCCCAGCACTATCATGTCCCCTGGGATGTTTGGTGTGCAGCTCAGAATAGCTACTGGTAAGTGCCCAGTTAGTCACGCCTCCTTGGCAGAGGAAACGTCAATGCGCACGCCTACTGAACGCATCCTTAAAGGAAAGGGGCAAAACCACAAACTGAGGCCTGCCCTTGATCTCCTTCTCAGACGACGCCTACAGCCGCTTCTACCCTCAGTACCACAGACCGCTGCGGCTGCTCCTGGGTCGCCCCATGTATCTGGAGGTGCGGTTGCTGAGCTCATCAGACCCCAACCTGCTGCTGCTGGTGCACTACTGTGTTGCCTACCCCATTTCTCTGGCCAGGCCATCTGGGTGCTGCTGTATGAAGGGTGAGTGCTCCCTGGGGGGCAGTTCATCCCAGTCTCATACCTGACCCTCTGGGAGCGTTGACCTAACCCTCCCCCCTTTCTGCAGCTGCCCCAACCCTCTGGACTACGGCCATACGTCCACCCTGCACATCAACAACCAGCTGCCCCTGCCTAGGCAGCACCGCCGCTTCCACATCACCACCTTCCAGTTCATGGATCACACAATGCAGGCATACCTGGATGAGGAGGTGGGTGAGGGGAAGGAGCTGGATGGGAGAAGAGGGTGGGAGTTGACTGCTTAAACCTCTGCTCTTCCTTCAGATCTACTTCATGTGCTCCACTGAGGTGTGCTCTCCGGCCATGAAGACCTGTGTGGAGGGCTGCTTTGATGGGTGCAGTGAGTTGGCCTGACCTTTCACTCCTTGACCTGCAGCTGGGGGAGGGTTGCTTCTTGTTGATGCCATGTCTTAAGGGGGCCAGCAGGTGGCAAGTGTAGTGTGGTCTGGCTGGAGATATGGCAGTGGGGAAGGGTTTAATCTCTGCTGTGTGGTAATGGGTCTACAGTGTACACCTCTTCATGGGAAATGCTTCAGGTCAATGAGCATGCAGAAGGCAGACCTGTGTCTCTCTCTCTCTGCAGAGATCCCAGTGGTACCAGACCCCAACACAGATGCCCGCTGTCTCTGGACGCGCTGTCCAGGAAGCAAGGCCAAGAGATCTGTGGGGTTGACCGTACAGTGACCAGTGCCTTGGGTGAGTGCTGATCACTGGTTGCCAGCCCTGGTCCTGTGGGGCTGCACTGTCCTCTCCATTGCCTGTGCCCTCTTCTGTTCTGCTGGAGATGGCCATCTGCTTCAAATGGAAGCAGTCTGGGCCTGATGAAGGTCCTGGAGCGTGGTGCAACTAACCTGTGGCCCCTTGGCTAGGGCTGAGAACCACAGACCTTGACTGCCCCCTGCAGGCCTTCACATGCAATGCCTTGGTACCAGCACCCAGCTGATTAAATCTATCCCACTCGTTGACTTGATATGGCTAGTAATGTCTCCCCTTCTCTCTCAGGGCTGTGCAGGACCCTGTGGGTGTCCCTGCTCTCCACCCTCCTGCAGGCTTTGTGCTGTGGTCTCTGTAATGGCTGACCCCTGCTGTTGACTGAATAAAGTGCTAGTTGAAATGACCCGGTCTGTCCAGCTGTCTTGACTCTCTTCTCTGAAGCCTGGCTGCCATCTGCAGTGTGAGGGTTTTAAAGCACTTCTGCAGGGCAGAGGCTGCTGTAGTGGGGGCAGTGCTTTACTTGACCTCTGACCTGGAAGGGCTTCTCTGCATGTGGCTGTAGAGCACTGACTGCATCTATGGGTGTGAGGTTAATGAGCTCCAGCTGAATTGGACTGGTTAACCGGGTGCCCTTGCCAGTGTAGTTGTCCTGTGCTCCTCCAGCTGGCAGTTATGATGGGGAGCAGGGTCACAATGCAATGGCACAAGTCTTGGCTGGATGTGCTTCTTAAAACTTGGCTTGTAAGCTACAACTGAAGCAAATTTACAAGGAATTACTCAATTTATCATAACAATCCAGCAAAAATGTACCAACATATGTGCTAGTGTTTTTATATTCACACTACCACAATAGACCACTCGCCTTGCTCCCAACAGTGCTTCAATAGGGACATATCGGTGCAAGAGGTAATGGTATTAGTGAACAAAATAGGGTCCCCTTAATATGCACAAATAAAGAAAATGCCTGATTCTGACCTGTCAAATAGGACAAGGTGGGGGGCTGGAGGTGTGAACAAGTGTTTGTGAACTCTGATCTTCCATGCAAGAAACTAATATCTGAACAAGTTATGAGTGTAAAATTCAATCCTTGGATCCTCATGTAACATTGTATGCACTGCAATTAATGTTCAAATAGGGTTAGAGCTTAAGGGGGGGGTTCCCTAATCCTGGGGAGGAGGGGTGTTGCCAAAAAAAAAAAAAAAAGTGACATCCTTCCAGAAAAGATTATGGGTATAAATATGTTAATACATTTCTCTTTTCAAATGACAACCATTGCACTGTTTCTGTGAAGACATTGGGATTTTCAATTCAATGTTTTATCTAGTTACCAGTTGTCTAACCTCTGCTAGAGCTAGCTGAACAAGCATGCAGAGATATCACGGCTGCATTTCTTATTCAATGTAGTGTAATTTCCTGAATCTGACCATTATTTTTTATTTGTTTTTAATGTTACTAGGTCTCACAGTGATAAAATAAGGAAGATATGGTTTAGGCAACAATAACTAAAAAGTTGGTAAAAAAAATTTGTGCGGAGTGCAAACCGATGACCTGCAAATAGGCTTAGTGTTTAATTGTGTTAGCATTCTTTTCTCTTCAATCATAATGCAGAGCAATTAATAACTTGCATAATTTAATTCAGAGCAATGAAGTTTGCTCCATGTAACTGTTTTTCAGAGTAATTTTAGCATAGCTACCTACAATTGTACTTAAGCGTATTGCTGCTACCCAAAAAATAAATGTACAAAAAAAGAAAAATGTTGGGGGCATGTTGCTGCCAGAAGATTTTTTTTTTTTTGGGGGGGGGTGTTGGTGTTACCATGAAAAAAAAAAAAAAAAATTGTCCAAGACCGTTTGTAGTTCTTATGGGTAACCTCACAATACACAGCAATGTATAGGAACTGAAACTATATTCCTCCTGCAAATCATTCTAAAAATGTGTCTCTAGTTAAAAGCCTGATATATTTCATTGTGTTGTTGTGATGTGATAAAACAAAATGCTGCCACAACATATACTAATTAGAAACATGTACCAGACAAAATGCTAATAGCAAGTGTAGCCAGAGTTCCCTGTTCAGGATTCAAACCATACACTACCTTTCCGCCTCTCTGCCTACGCTGATGACGTGGTGGCCAGGGGGATGTGGACAGACTCAGCACCTCGCTCTCGGACTTTAACAGACTCTCTTCGGACAAAGTGAACTGGTCCAAGGGCACAGCGTTGCTGCTGGGGGAGTGGGGGGTGCAGGGAGGCCCGTGACTCCTAGGGGGATTACAATGGTGCAGAGGTGGTTTCAAGTACTTGGGGGTGCACCTGGGGGATCAGGACATGGAGCAGAGGAACTGGGAGGGGGTGCTGGAGGGGCTGCGGTGGAGGCTGGGGCGATGACGCTGGCTGCTGCCTCAGCTGTCTTACAGGGGTCGGGCTCTCATCAACAACCTGGCAGCATCGACACTGTGGCACCGGCTGGCCTGCCTGGAGCCGCTGGCGGGGCTGCTATCCATCCTGCAGAGGGAGCTGTTGGGCTTTTTCTGGACTGGGCTGCACTGGCTGCAATGGGGGTACTATACCTGCCCCGTGAGGAGGGGGGGGCAGGGGCTGGTGGATGTGGAGAGCAGTTCCTGCAGAAGCTGCTCTACGGGCCGAGCATGTAATACCTTGCACTTTTCCACATTGAATTTCATCTGAATATTATGTAAGTCCCTCTGAATAGCCTGTGCTGCCAAGATTGTATCTGCTGAGCCGCCTATTTTAGTATCATCTGCAAATTTGACAAGTTTGCTAACTATCCCAGAGTTTAGATCATTAATATAGATTAGAAAAAGCACAGGCCCTAGTACTGATACCTGTGGAACTCCACTAACAACCTCACTCCAGTTAGAAGCGACTCCTCTAATCGACACCCTCTGTTTCCTAGACATCAACCAGTTCATAATCCATCTACTTACATTACCCTGAATGCCTACAGCTTCCAATTTGAGGATCAGTCTTTGGTCTGGAAACTTATCAAAAGCTTTCTGAAAATCTAAGTATATCATATCATATGCATTCTTGTGGATTGGTATGACATTTGCTGTCTTCCAGTCAGTTGGCACATCCCCTGTTCTAAGTGTCATTTGGAATATTTGAGTTAGTGGCCTAAAAATATTTTCCCTAATTTCTTGAAATACTGTTGGAAATATCCCATCTGGCCCAGGTGATTTGTTTGTTTTTAATTCTGCTAGTCCCTTTAGTACCTCCTCCTCATTTATCCTGATCTGTCTTAGAGTTTGACTGGACTGATTGTTAACCTGTGGCATGTTATCATTTATTTATTTTTATTTTTATTTTTTGTAAAAACCTCTGTGAAATACTCATTGAGAACATTTGCCACATATTGTTAGTTTTCCAAGATTTCTATTTTTGCCCTTTATCTGTTTCACTTCCTCCCATATTGTCCTCTTGCTGTTGCAATATTGAAAAAAGCTCTTTGCATTGGTTTTAGCTCCAAGAGCTGTTTCTTTCTATTTCCCTCTTTGCTTTCTTGATCCGTTTCTTAAGATCTCTTTGAAGCTCAACATATTCTATGTATTTTGTTTAATCTCTATCCCTTTTGCATGCGCTATACAACATTTTCTTTCTCTTGATATTTTTTTGCATACTTCTATGAAACCGTGTTTTTTGGTCCTCAATTTGCTAAGTTTTGGTACAAATTGCTCCTGAGCCTCTAGCATATTCTTAAAATATACCCATCCATTTTCAACTGACGCTGTATCCAATGTGCTCCAGTCTACCTCTTCTAAGTGCCACCTCATACCTTCAAGGTTTGCTTTTCTAAAATTGTAGAGCATTGTTTTAGACTTGGTCCTTGTTTCTTGAAAGAATGCCTCAAAGCTAACCATATCGTGATCACAGTTTGCCAATGGTTCTCTAACTTGTGTCCCTCTGACTCTATCTTGGTCATTGGAAGAGATCAAGTCAATGCATGTGCGCTCTCTGGTTGGTTCCCTGACAAATTGAGTTAGAAAGCAGTCATTTACCATCTCAACCATCTCTATTTGTGCCTCTGTAGTCCCAACTGGGCTTTCCCAGTCTATGTTTGGGAAATTGAAACCCCCCATTATAACAGTCACATCCTTGCTGCATGCAGTCCTGATTACACTGTACAAGGCAACATCTTGCTGAATATCTGAGTTGGGTGAGTATTGATTTTACTTGCTTGCAACACGTTAACCATAAGCACCTTACTCACAAGAAACAGTGCACAGTGATGAGTGCATGTTTACTTAAATTTTTATTGTATTCAGAAAAAGTGTTGGAAAGAGCGAATCGGTGTAAACCCCTTGATGAATATCTTGGTGTCCAGTAACATTCAAAAAGACAACTAGACAAAGTAGTAAATACTAAAGACACTGGAACACAGTAACCTTGACATTTGGGTTAACTATAATAAAAAATACTCCCTTCTACGGTTCAGCATTTGTGTCAATCTTATATATTTTTCAGTAGGCTATATGATAGTAATAATAATAATGGTTCAATTGCAACGAACTTGCAGAGTTAGCACAGACCCATGTACTAAATATGAGATCATCTCTAGTCGACTACTTTCAGTGCGGTGGACAGTACAGTATTCAATCATTGTCCGTTTCTATTAACAAGAGAAACGTGGTGAACCTTAAAAAAATTATTAAAATCTATTTCAAAATCAAAGAATTTAACTTTGTTTTCGAATGGTCAAATCAATAAGCTTTAATGTGAAGTTGCTAAGGGAACAGTACTTTAATGTGCTGCTAATGTTGTGTTTTTGAAGTGATTCCTATGTAGACCTTTCTCCTGAACTATACTGAGGAATGTTGTTCAATGCACACATGACTGTGATAGTTTTAATATGGAATTTCCTATTGTGACTTTTTATTTGATCAGGTTAATTGAAGTTATTCTTAAAAAAGTGGATTACGAAATAATGTCTAGAACAGTACAAGGATTGAATGGACGCCTTTAAAATCTCTAAAAAGTATTGTGGTTTAAGTATTTCTACAGTTTGTTTACAACTGATATTGATCTTTTAAATCAGGCTAGTTTTATAATATTTTGTTCACTGTACATTGTAAGCACCACTTCAAAACCTTTTCAGTTGGTATATAAAACACGGATAACAGTGATAAAGAAAAACAAACTTTTGTCTTATCAATACAAAAAATGTCTCGCTGTAATTGATTAATGCCAAAAGTTGCCAAATCTCACATTTCTCAAAATTTCTCCTATATGGCCATATTATGACAATTGTACATCAATGTGTCATCTTTTTTTAATGTGTTACTGCTTAAATTAGGAGAAAATAATTTACTTACTTCTATTTTACCGTAACAGTAAATACTAAATCTAAAATTCACATTCCCTTCTTTTTGTGCAAGTTCAACATCTTTAGTATAATTACTGTACTAACAGTTGGTAGCCATGTCTTTTGCACTGATAAGAGAAATGTTATGGCCAAAAATATTACCCTTTTCTGTTCTCACAGCCTCTATAAAATACCTGTCAATGAAGCAGAGTTTTCTGTCAGATGTTGCTGCATGAAGCCATAGGATTCGTTGTAAGAAAGTTGTGGGAAAAATCTAAAACATTTATTTACAGTTTATCTTTCCCTGAAAAATATGAGGAAAATCTATTATTTGTAAGAATGGGGGATGTGCATACAGAGATGCATTGTAGTGAATGTTATTGCTTTCTGGTTTTTCACCCACCCTTGATTTGATTTCTTAGCAGACACCCTTACCCTTATTACATTATTTTTTTTCATTTATACAGCTGGGCATTTACTGGAACATTCTAGGTACAGTATCTTGCTCAAGGGTACAAGAGCAGCAGGAGAACTGAACACACAACCCTCCACCCCAGAGTCCAGAGCCCTGACCACTACTCCACACTGCTACCATTAATTACCTAAAGCCTTAATCAAACTAATACTTTGCTTGATTTGACTTTTGAAATTTAA
Organism: Amia ocellicauda; assembly: GCF_036373705.1. NCBI lineage: Eukaryota > Metazoa > Chordata > Actinopteri > Amiiformes > Amiidae > Amia > Amia ocellicauda. Next base: position 4,185,361 of record NC_089863.1, read on the forward strand.
ATTAAAACAAGTTGGGGACTTTTGATACCTAATATACTTTAAAATGCTTTACAATTCTTAATAAGTGCTGATTATGCCAATTATTAGTTCAATGAAATACCAAAAACTAGGAAACACTGATTCCCCAGGACCAGGATTTTATAAAGTTCAATCCTTTATAAGTATATTGTATTATTAACAACAACAACAACAACAACAACAACAACAAAATAATAATAGATCATCTAATGCTTTTATCAAAGCTGACAAAAGATAAACATTTAAAAGACTCTGGAAAATCAACAATTAAGTTGCAGAAGAAATATCTTGCTTGGCTTGAATAACACTCTTTGTTCTGAAGTACATTACTGTGGAAACTTTCGGATTTCTTTAATTCAAAAATGTATTTACCAGATTTCTATACACTCTACAAAATAATGGTTCTGCAGTGAACTGATTGGTTCTTTAAAAAACCCTGCAGTTCAAAAGCAAAAACAAAAGTTCTTTATGGAACTTTTAGGTTCTAAAACTAGGATCAGTTCTTCTCAGCAATTTATATGCACCACACATATTATATATATTAAACTTAACAAGTGATAGTGTTAATGGGATTGTTAATTATTATTTTAGCATTATAAATCACAATTTGACATCCACCTTTTTATTAGGCTACTTTTCAGGAAAAATTTAGGCTTTTTAATATAACGGTGTAGCAGAAAATTGAAAATGTTAGGAATCTTGCACACCATACACACAATTAACACGCACAGGTTTGTTTATTTTATTGCAAAGCAAAACCAAGGACGCTATAGTGGTTTCACTGGCACACATGTGGAACACCACACATCTTGTTTAGCATTTAACGCATTATTGATGGGTCTTTCCTCCTTTTAAGTGATATCTGTGGGTTTGTAGCAGTTTAAAAGGGAACTCCACCAAAAATCCATATTTACACAGGGTGTTATATAAGTTGAAACATATTCTGTGCAGTGAGTTTTTCATGTCCAGCTCATTCTATTTACCAGAAATCAGAGACTGAAAGATATGCTGTGACGTCACAGGGGTGCTAACTGTGGAGCTGCTTTGCTGGAAGTCAATGGAGAAAATCAGAAAAGTCACGAACATCATTAAAAATGAACATTGTATGCACGTTCAATGGTCCCATCACCCTATTTGTCCAAAAGATCCATCGGTTTGTAGCCATAAAAAGTTCAGTCACATTTTCTGGTTTTGCCATGTTAAAAACCCAGAGGAGTGACCAATGACCAGTTACTACTGAAAAAGGCTGACCCTCCAAATAGTAATGCCATCTTTCTAGAAGCCAGACATTCTAGAGCAAAACATTCTGGTTCCATAGTGGAATAATTCCATTCAGGGCTTGTCAGGCTTGGAGTCTCGGATGCTGGTCCACTTCAGTACAACATATTTATTAAAGTTTCAAATAAAGAAAAGCTCCACTTGAATTTATTGTAGTTGCCGTTCATTCACTATGGTGTCCTCCATGTTTATCACCTTCAGCCATGAACTGACAATTAACATACTAAAACAATAAGAATCAAATTTGACCAAGTATAACCACATTTCTTTGGTTTACTATTTTGTTTCAGTTTAAACTAACAGCAGTTAGAAAAAAAAATAAGATATGTAATTGACAATTCACGTCTTGTTCTAGGATCCATCTCGCTTTTCATTATAGCACGTTAGCTACACGTATCCCCTATAGCTCGATAGTGTTCAGTACGCCATGTTGCCTAACAAATACATACGCTGTGCTTATGTTTATTACCAATATATAAATATAGCACGCCAGAAACAGCGTTAACAACGTCACTTGTAATATTTATATATTCATTGTCCGACTAGATTGTAACAATGCTAAGCAAACTCCTAAAACAGCCGTTTTTATTTCAGTAGTGATGGGGGAAACGAACATTTCCGAAGCATTGACCCATTTGAAGCGATTGTACCGAAAAAAGGTTCCCTGCTTCGAAGCGCAGATAGTCTCTCCATAGTGGCATCTGCTGGTCAATATATGGTATTGCAACTGTGTCGAGTAATTCGAAATGCAGCAGTATACAGTCAATATACAAATGAACCCATCGGCATCTGTGATCTGTAGTTATGTGATTATGTGAAAATAATGTGTCGATGTCTCCACAAATATGCGGTCATAAATAGTGCTTTGTCACCAAGGTATAAGTAACATTATGTAATAGTTTAGCTCTGTGATTAATACACCTAAAGGATTATTAGGAACACCATACTAATACTGTGTTTGACCCCCTTTCGCCTTCAGAACTGCCTTAATTCTACGTGGCATTGATTCAACAAGGTGCTGAAAGCATTCTTTAGAAATGTTGGCCCATATTGATAGGATAGCATATTGCAGTTGATGGAGATTTGTGGGATGCACATCCAGGGCACGAAGCTCCCGTTCCACCACATCCCAAAGATGCTCTATTGGGTTGAGATCTGGTGACTGTGGGGGCCAGTTTAGTACAGTGAACTCATTGTCATGTTCAAGAAACCAATTTGAAATGATTCGACCTTTGTGACATGGTGCATTATCCTGCTGGAAGTAGCCATCAGAGGATGGGTACATGGTGGTCATAAAGGGATGGACATGGTCAGAAACAATGCTCAGGTAGGCTGTGGCATTTAAACGATGCCCAATTGGCACTAAGGGGCCTAAAGTGTGCCAAGAAAACATCCCCCACACCATTACACCACCACCAGCAGCCTGCACAGTGGTAACAAGGCATGATGGATCCATGTTCTCATTCTGTTTACGCCAAATTCTGACTCAACAGAAATCGAGACTCATCAGACCAGGCAACATTTTTCCAGTCTTCAACTGTCCAAATTTGGTGAGCTTGTGCAAATTGTAGCCTCTTTTTCCTATTTGTAGTGGAGATGAGTGGTACCCGGTGGGGTCTTCTGCTGTTGTAGCCCATCCGCCTCAAGGTTGTACGTGTTGTGGCTTCACAAATGCTTTGCTGCATACCTCGGTTGTAACGAGTGGTTATTTCAGTCAAAGTTGCTCTTCTATCAGCTTGAATCAGTCGGCCCATTCTCCTCTGACCTCTAGCATCAACAAGGCATTTTCGCCCACAGGACTGCCGCATACTGGATGTTTTTCCCTTTTCACACCATTCTTTGTAAACCCTAGAAATGGTTGTGCGTGAAAATCCCAGTAACTGAGCAGATTGTGAAATACTCAGACCGGCCCGTCTGGCACCAACAACCATGCCACGCTCAAAATTGCTTAAATCACCTTTCTTTCCCATTCAGACATTCAGTTTGGAGTTCAGGAGATTGTCTTGACCAGGACCACACCCCTAAATGCATTGAAGCAACTGCCATGTGATTGGTTGGTTAGATAATTGCATTAATGAGAAATTGAACAGGTGTTCCTAATAATCCTTTAGGTGAGTGTAGAGACTCAAGACTGGATGTTGAATTTATAGAAGGCAGCCATATTTACGTGATGAATGTCGAATGAACTACATTTCATATAGCCTAGATTTAGTCAACATTTATATGTATTTCCTATTCATATATCTAGGGATGTAGTTGTGTAAGGATCCAGTGATGCTGGTACAGTATACAGTATAGCCTACATTGTGTTCATCAGACAGATACGCTTGTGCACGGAGAGCAAAATAAGACTATATTTTGGGAAGTGGAAAGAGATGTGCTTGTTTAAACAAGAAAGGTGATTGTGTTGAAGAGGCAAATGTGTTGGAGGGACATAATTCTGCAACAATTGGTGTAATTCAAATATATATATTTTTAAAGAATGAATTGTTTCTACACTGCTGGGGCTGACTCTACCACAATATCAATCTATCAGTCGTTAAATCAATGCCTCTATAAATATCTCTACATATATCTCTCTATCTAACTCGCTATCTATCTCAATAAATGTGTTCTGTAACATGCGCAAATCTGTCTCCTCTCTATAACCGTCGGATTTGAGACCTCTTCGAACCATTGTATTATTATTTTTATTATTTTTATTTATTGGCAGATGCCCTTATCCAGGGCGACTTACAACATAAGTGCAAAACAAAGTGCAAAAATACAGTTCGTTAAAGGCAACAATCATTACAAATTAAATTTACATAAAACATAGCAATTCAAAATATAATACATTTTACAACTTCCAATTTACAATTACACAGGCAAGTATAGTAAGTGAGGTCATACATCCTGGACGGTAAAAGCAAGTGCTGTCAAGATGTAGGGTCATTGTATCGATATAGTGCTTCGGAAGGGTCGATATTGCTTCCTGAATCCTTCTTCGAGCATAACCTTACTATATTTCAGCCATTTCTTTCCCATACACTTCCATTACTCATTTAAAACTAGGACTGTATTCGGACATGCATACGTCACTGCGCATACAGTTTATTAAAAGTAAGGTGCTTAGGAAGGTTAACATGTTTCATGCAAGTAAAATCAATACCTCTAGCCTACATAAAACCGTGTGCTTGTAAAAAGAAATAAAAACATTACTGTTTGCATGTTTAATTTTGTTTATATGGATTACCTGTAAAACGAGTAGAATTTTCATTGAAATCGATACACTAGTAGCTAATGTGACGTAATCGAACAATTATGCAAATTAGCGCCAATGAAGCTTCGACCCTTCGTTCGGTAATGTGTTCCAAACCTTCTGTATTCCAAGCAGTGTTTGCATTTATATTTGTCACCCCGTGTCATGTGATCCGACCACTAGACGTGCTGGGATCCTAGATGCCCACTACGGTTTCTGTATCTGCACTATCCATTACTGTGTATTTGATTTACATGTGATTTATTATACTGTTGATCTTGTGTCTCCTTCCTTTTATATATTTATTGTTGTATCTTGAGTGAAAAAGGCTCGCAGAACAGTCGTTTCACAACATGTTTATGTGGCAAAACTTTGAATTTACGTATTGAAATCAAATAGTAGTAGAAACTACAGCTACAACACAACGACATTTCCCATGATGCACAGGACGCCAACGCCATGACGCAATGACGCTTTGCGAGCCGCTGTTGTGCGCCTGCGTCGAGGAGTCTTGGCTCTGATCAGCAAAAGAAAGCCGGAGAAAGTCATTAACCAAGCGGGCGGCGAGCACAGTGACACGAAGTCCCGGTGCCGGAGTGAATAGAGCAAAAAACAAACAACTAGACAGCTTTAACTAACGCTTTTAAAGTCGAAATCCCAACGTGCAACTCTGTAAACACCCCCGGCACCGTATCCAGCATGCTTCTGCGCAAAGTCGCCCGGACGCCCGCCCTGTGCCACTCCGTCCTGCGCCTGACGCCTGCCATCGCCGGGTGAGTGCCGCCTTGATCCCAACCCGCTCTTATTGGATAAATAAAGCAACTTCATTGTGCAAATGTCTTACAGTCAATACTATAAGCGAAGCATTGTGAAGGTTAGCGCCGACACCCGTGCATTGCTTTACTGTAATAAGTGCAGCACCGTCTTCCTGTTTGATCATAGATACACTGGAGTTAACATGTTTACATTGTATCGACGATGCCCCCCCAAAGCAACTTAGTTTAATTAACTAAAGTACAATCATTACTACTGTATTGCTAATATAAATAATCTCATCCTCTTTGTTAGGGTTATGCCCACTGTCTTTATTTTTAAACATCAGCATCTCGCAGGTGTCAAGTATACTGTGCATTTTACTGTATGTAACGTTTTGTTATAGGCGATATTTATTTATCTGTATATGAAGGGCAAGGTGCGTCAACTAGGTAGTCAAACTGCCTCATAATTATTTAATTTATCTCCTAGGGAAAGCCATGTCGATATATACTGTATATACTGTAGTCTATACACTGTGTGCGTCACTTCCTGTCCTGGCCAGAGTCCGCAGCTCGCCTGTGTGAAGACCGGGCGCTATTATTGGGTTGGGGATTAGGAGGACTACAACAGTGATCCCAATGCAAAATGCTCAATGTCACCTTCCTGCAGACACAACCGCTGCGGCTTTCGTCCACTTCGGTTATCCAAAGTTCAAAAGGTCAGGGTTTTGTTTCCCTTTACTGATGCTAGGGTGGCATTAATCAGACAGTAAGTCAATAAGTCAATCAGTCAGTTAGTGTGCTGCTCTCACCTTCAGATGTCTCTACACAGACGCACACATGTACACAGACACGCACACATGTACACAGACACGCACACACTCTGCTCCCCATGTACCCCTGTGGCTTTGACGTGCGTCTGTCTCTCTCAGGTCTCAGCGTCCCCTGGAGTCCAGTCTGCTCATCCACAATGGCCGTTTCTACGCCGGACAGGCCACTCAGGTGAGCGCCTCCCTCCGCAGTGCACAGTGTCTCGCCCCGGTGTGTCGGTGCAGATGACACCCGTGTTGCTGTAGGACTAGGTGCTCTGAAATGTTATTTGAAATGAGAACCACGAGACACTGGACTGCACTGCAGGATTGCGTTGACTGTTTGCTTTGCTGTGCTCTGTGTGTTGACTGTGTTTGTGCTGGGCTGCGGCCGCTGTGTGCTGTGCTGTGTGTTGATTTTGTGCTCTGTGTTGGCTGTGCACTGTGCTCTGTGTTGGCTGTGTTTGTGCTGGGCTGCGGCCGCTGTGTGCTGGGCTGTGTTTATGCTGGGCTGTGTGTTGATTTTGTGCTCTGTTAGCTGTGTGCTGTGCTGTGTGTTGGCTGTGTTTGTGCTGGGCTGCGGCCGCTGTGTGCTGTTCTGTATGTTGGCTGTGTGCTGTGCTTTGCTGGGCTGTGTGTTGATTTTGTGCTCTGTGTTAGCTGTGTGCTATGCTGTGTTTGTGCTGGGCTGTGGCTGCTGTGTGTTGGTTGTGTGTTGACTGCTGCGGTATCTAGGGGAAAGGTCACGGCGATGTCATCTGCTGGCTGTGGAATCTGGGTGAAAGGTGGATCGAGGCAGGAAGTGTGATCAAGGGCACCTGGGCCAGGTTCAGAGAGGGCAGGGGTGGGGGTGGGGTATGACAGCTGCCTGGAGCTATTCCCCCCCCCACCCCCAACACGCACCAACACACACACACACTCTCTCCTGTCATGTGCTGGTCTAATCCTGGGCACTCAGGGTGTAAGAGTTGTTGAGATTAGAGCGGTGGGGCAGGGGGGCACACTGTGTCTCTTTAATTTCATTCATATCTCCTCAACCGCTCTCTCTTTCCCTCTAACCCTCCTCCTTCTCTCTACCTCTCTCCCCCCAGGCTGTTCTGGAGAAGCAGGCGGCCAGTACAGACTCCGCCACGAAGGCCACGGCCGAGTCCAAAGCGGCCGCACAGGTGAGCCGGCCGTCGGGGTCGTGTCGGGTCGGGCCTGGTTGACTGTGTGCTTGTTCCACACCCCTGCTACCAGTGGTGTAAAGTCATTCCCACAACACTCACCTCCACCTCTCCCCCGTTTCTCTCCTCCTCCTTCCACCTCATCCCTCTTTCTGCTTCATATCTGCCCCCGACTCTACCTCTGTCCTTCTTTCCCTCTCCCCTCTCCCTCTCTCTCTCCCCCTCCTCGCCTTTCCTTCCCTCCTGTTATCTCTATTCCCCCCTCCCTCTCCTTCCCTCTCTCTTCCCCTTCCCCTTCCCCTTCCCCCCCCTCCACTCTCTCTCTCTCAGGAGTCCAAGTCATTCGCAGTGAACATGTTCAAAGGCCAGATCAGCACGGCGCAGGTGTTCCCCTTCCCCTCGGGTAAGCCGCCGAGACAGACAATAATAAGTGACGAGCGCACTAACCGCGTCAAGGTCCCCGTTAGATCCGACATGTAGACGTCACTCCGGACAGGTGTGTTCAGTGGCCATCTTTTACCGACCGACCACCCAAGTGTGAGATGTGGCTGTATTTTCACCATTGAAATGAAACAGGAAGGAGTATGGAGTGAGTTCACTGTCAGAATTAGCGAGCACAGAAATGCAACTTGTATGTGCAGAACTACACTTGCGTTTTTTATTTTATGCTTGCAATTAAATTCTGCGCTCATTCAATCTCTTACACATGTGCAGTTCTCTCTACATGCATGCAATTCTTTTTGTTAGTTTTCACACGGACTCAAAAACAACGCGTAGAGCAGGCATCCTAGATGATCATCGCACTATCGATCTCCGATCCCATCAAACATGGCTGACCACACGGCAGCAGAGGGAGAGTCTATAAAAGCGCTTTAAACATAACCATTACTTTGCAAAGTTTGTGCGTTTACAGTTAGGCACGTCCCGCTATGAATAAAGGATGAATATGTTTTTACTAACATAAACAATATGATTACAACCTTAAGCCCCGCATATAATAATTCACTTAAGGTGATTATCACTTAATGTAGAAGATGCTCAACGTGACTTACTGTACTTAAAACACAAACGTTTACATCCAATCTATAAATGACAAGACTGACACTTTCCAAACTGTTACACAAGATATTGGATTACCAGTCCTATACAAAAGAAGAGGCTTCGATCTTAACACAGTCGATATCAACTTCACGTCAGTCTTGTCATTTATTAAATTTGGCTATCAATGGTTAAGTTAAGTACAGTAAACCACGTTAAGCACAGTTCAGCTTGGCTACAAAACAATAGGGCTTGGAAAAGACAAGACAGTTATGCTTTTAATGTCACTTTAAACATCCAATCTTTTGTGTAACAGTTGGAAAGTGTCAGTCTTGTCATTTATAGATTGGCAAGTGAGGTCTGCAAATGTGTAAACGATGTTGAACGAGCGCAGAATTTAATTGAAAGCATGAAAATAAAAAACGCAAGTGTAGTTTTGCACATGCAAGTTGGATTTCTGTGCTCGCTTATTCGGATTGTGAATTCACTCAATGAAGTAGGGGCTGGGGCAGTGTTGCATGCTGGGAGCGGCCCGGCCTGTCTTACTGTGTCCCTCCCTGTGTTGCAGTGATGACGGAGGAGCAGGCGCAGTTTCTACGGGAGCTGGTGGGCCCCGTGTCCCGCTTCTTCGAGGTGGGTGCCGCTTGTGAGACCCCCCCTCCCTCTGGGGCTCCTGACAGGTGCGGCTGCATGGTGCTCATTCTGTCTCTCTTTCTGCCCCCCCCCTCCTCCCCTTACACCCTTTCTACCTCTTTCTGTTTTCCTCCCCTGTTCTTCACCTCCCCCATCCCTCTCTCAGGAGGTGAATGACCCGATGAAGAACGACGCTCTGGAGAAGGTGGAGGACACCACCATGGAGGGGCTGAAGGAGATGGGGGCCTTCGGGTTGCAGGTGCCCACTGACCTGGGGGGCCTGGGACTGACCAACACACAGGTGGGCAGAGCAGTGTAGCAGTCCTTTTATGTGTCCCCATGTCTCTGTGTGTATCCTTTTGTGTGTCCATATGTATTTTGATGTGTGTCTCTCTCTCTGTGGGTGTCCCTGTGATTTCCAGACATTCAACCTTTCTCTCCGTCTTTCCCCCCTCTCCCTCCATCCATCCATCCCCCTCTCCCTTAGTATGCCCGGCTGGTGGAGATTGTGGGGATGCACGACCTCGCCGTGGGCATCACGCTGGGCGCCCACCAGTCCATCGGCTTTAAGGGCATCCTGCTGTTCGGCAACCAGCAACAGAAGGAGAAGTACCTCCCCAAACTGGCCACAGGTGGGCAGCACCGAGTCACCAGAGCAGGGCTCATGGTCTCTCTGTGTATGCGTGTGTGTCGTGTGTCATATGTGTGTATGTGTAACAGTGTTTTGTCAGGTGACTGTGTGTGTGTGCGTTTGTGTAACTGAGTGTTGGGTGTGTGTTTGTGTAACTTTGTGTGTGTGTCATATATGTGTGTGTGTTTATGTGTAATAGTGTTTTGTGAGGTGTCTGTGTGTATGTAACTGAGTGTCGGCTGTGTGTATGTCACATATGTATGTATGCGTGTGTGTGTAACTGTGAGTGAGTGTCAGGTGTGTGTGAGTAACTGTGAGTGTCAGGTGTGTGTGTGGGAGGGAGAGTGTCGGGTCTGTGTGTAACGTCAGTCCCGGTTCCCTGCAGGAGAGACCATCGCTGCGTTCTGCCTGACAGAGCCGGCCAGCGGGTCGGACGCCGCCTCCATCCGGACCACGGCCGAGCGCAGCGCCTGCGGACAGTACTACACCCTGAACGGGGGCAAGATCTGGATCAGGTGAGCCAGGGAAGTTACTGTGCTGGGGCAGGTCTTCCAGCGACCCCCAGCCCTGCTCCCCTTCCTCTGACACATTTCTCCCCTCTTCCTGCCCTTCTGTCCTCTCTCTCCCTTCTTCTTCCCCTTTTGTCCTCTCTCCATCTCTCTCCCTTCTTCCTCCAATTCTGTCCTCTCCCTCCCCCTCTCTCCCTATTCCTCCCTCTGTCCTCTCCCTTTTCTCCCCTTCTGTCCCCTCTCCCCCTCATTTCCTCCCCCTGTCCCTTCTTCCTCCCCTTCTGTCCTCTCTTCCTCAGTCTCCCCTTCTCTCTTCCTCCCTCCCTCGCTCTCACCGTGCCCAGGATGTGATTCCTCTCTGGTGAATTGGAGAGAGAGCAGCTCCGAAGAGTTTGATGGGAGTCGCTCGCTCACATGTCCAGTCATAGTGCACCCGAGCCGTTTTTGTCAACTGATGGTGAATTGATTAACAAGGTTCAGTCAGTGTGGCGTTTAATAATCAGATAAAATAAAAGTAATATTCGGTTCTCAATGAAATCCAGAAATTAAATAATTAAAATGTGTTACCGTGCAGTTTCTGACTCTCCCTCCCTCTTCCTCTTTCTTTCTTCCTCTTCCTCCCTCTCACTCTCTCTCTCCCCCTCTCCACTCTTTGCTTTACTTCTGTTTTCCTTTTTTTGTCATCCTGAAAGTTTTCACTTCCTAATCTTCTCACTTTCTCTTTTCACCTTGATCCCTCCCTCCCCCTCAGCAATGGCGGCCTGGCCGAGATCTTCACGGTGTTCGCCAAGACCCCGGTGACGGACGAGAGCACGGGGGAGACGAAGGACAAGATCACGGCCTTCATCGTGGAGAGGGGCTTCGGGGGCGTCACGCAGTGAGTGTGTCATTATTATTGTCATCATTATTACATTATTACTGTTATTATCATTATTAGTTTGAACTCAAAGCACAGTTTGGGGGGGGATTCCAGGTTCTGTCGGAAGATGGTGTTGGTTTAGGGGTGGGGGTGTGTGGCCTGATGTTTATACTGCAACCCCGTCTCTCTCTCTCGCTTTCTCACTCTCTCTGTTTCAATTTATGGTGCTTAGTCGGCATGACTAACACATTTGCAGTGTTGCCAAATCAATACATACAGACATGAAAACTTAACATTTCAAAAACAGTGTCTAAGTCAAGTAAAGGGTTAAATGGAGGTCTTAAACAAGTTTAAGAACCAGAGAGAGAGAAATACATACATTGATAAATTATTAATAATGGTAGTAAATAAAGAAAAATAACCAGGATAATTAGAATATAAATAATACAAATATGTCCTCCTCTTCTCCTTTCTCTTTCATCTATTTAATTTCTCTTGCTCATCTTTCTTTCTCTCTTTTATGAGAGGTAATGATAAATGTCCAACAGTTTCACATGTAAAGACACACACACACACATTTATGGCTAATTAAACATAAAAGTAGATACAATGAGGGGAAAAAAGTATTTGATCCCCTGCTGATTTTGTATGTTTGCCCACTGACAAAGAAATGATCAGTCTATAATTTTAATGGTAGGTGTATTTTAACAGTGAGAGACAGAATAACAACAAGAAAATCCAGAAAAACACATTTCAAAAAAGTTATAAATTGATTTGCATGTTAATGAGGGAAATAAATATTTGACCCCTTCGACTTAGTACTTGGTGACAAAACCCTTGTTGGCAATCACAGAGGTCAGACGTTTCTTGTAGTTGGCCACCAGGTTTGCACACATCTCAGGAGGGATTTTGTCCCACTCCTCTTTGCAGATCCTCTCCAAGTCATTAAGGTGACGTTTGGCAACTCGAACCTTCAGCTCCCTCCACAGATTTTCTATGGGATTAAGGTCTGGAGACTGGCTAGGCCACTCCAGGACCTTAATGTGCTTCTTCTTGAGCCACTCCTTTGTTGCCTTGGCTGTGTGTTTTGGGTCATTGTCATGCTGGAATACCCATCCACGACCCATTTTCAATGCCCTGGCTGAGGGAAGGAGGTTCTCACCCAAGATTTGACGGTACATGGCCCCGTCCATCGTCCCTTTGATGCGGTGCAGTTGTTCTGTCCCCTTATCAGAAAAACACCCTTTAAGAGAGTGCTCCTAATCTCAGCTCGTTACCTGTATAAAAGACACCTGGGAGCCAGAAATCTTGCTGATTGATAGGGGATCAAATACTTATTTCCCTCATTAACATGCAAATCAATTTATAACTTTTTTGAAATGCGTTTTTCTGGATTTTTATGTTGTTATTCTGTCTCTCACTGTTAAAATACACCTACCATTAAAATTATAGACTGATAATTTCTTTGTCAGTGGGCAAACATACAAAATCAGCAGGGGATCAAAAACTTTTTTCCCTCACTGTAAATGCATACATTTGAACAATTGTTTTGGAAGAAAAAAAGAAAGCAATGAAAGTAAATCAAACACCTACATGATTCAATTAATAAAATATTACATTATTGTCAAGTGTAGAATTGAGAACAAGGGCAGTGATGTTCAGACTGTACAATGCACTAGTTAGAGCTCATCCGGATACTGTGTGCAGTTCTGGGCTCCACACTTCAAGAAAGATATCGCTGCTCTAGAGGCAGTTCAGAGGAGAGCAACCAGACTTATTCCAGCTCTGAAGGGAATGTCCTACTGAGAGACTGAGGAACTGAACCTTTTCACCCTGGAACAGAGGAGACTACGTGGGGACTTGATCCAAGTCTTCAAAATCATGAAAGGCATCGACCACATCAAACCAGAGGAGCTTTTCCAGATCAGCAGGGACACACACACCCGGGACACAAATGGAAATTGGGCTTCAAGTCATTCAAGACAGAAAACAGGAGACACTTCTTCACACAGAGAGGCGTCACAATCTGAACAAACTCCCCAGCGATGTGGCTGAAGAGACAATTTGGAAACATTTATAAACAGACTGGATAGGATCCTTGGATCACTTAGTTATTAATGGACACCAAACGAGCACGATGGGGCGAATGGCCTCCTCTCGTTTGAAAACTTTCTTTTGTTCTTATAACAAAATAATTAGTCATAATGCAATATAACTGGATCAATCAGAAAATGAATAACGGCTCTATGAATGCTCTTTCATTTCTATCTCTCATCTTTCTTTCTCTTTCGTTTCTCTTTCACTTCTCTGTCGTCGATGTGATGTGGTGGGTGTGTCCGTCCCGCTCTCTAATCTCTCTCCTGCCCCCCCCTCCCAGCGGCCCCTCGGAGCAGAAGATGGGCATCAAGGCGTCCAACACGGCGGAGGTGCACTTCGAGGAGGTGCGCGTCCCGGCTGCCAATGTCCTGGGAGAGGTGGGCGGTGGCTTCAAGGTGGCCATGAACATCCTGAACAATGGGCGCTTCGGCATGGCGGCCGCGCTGTCCGGCACCATGAAGGGCGTCATCGCCAAGGCGGTGAGTGTGTGTGTGTGTGTGTGTGAGTGAGTGTGTCTTCTATAAGTGTTTGTGTCAGTCTTTGCACCCATCTCTAGTTTTAATGTCATGACAAGGTGTGAGTTTTGTGTGGGATTTTTTTGTCTTCGGTGCATTTTAGTATCTGTGTCTTTGTCTCCACTGGGCTGTAGTGTAAATGTCACAATAGCATAGTGTGAGTGTGTGTCAGTAAGTGTCAGTGTGCACATTTGTGTGAGTGTCTGTCTTCTTTGACATAAACACAGCCCCCCCCACAGAAGAAAAAATCATAAATAGGAACCATGACACCCCCATGGGGTTTGTATGTGTGCGTGGGCGGCCCTCACTCACTCTGAGGTGCATTGCACTTCCTCCGAGGATATCTACAAATAGGACACACACACAGACACACACACTGACACACACACACACTGAGGTGTGTTCTGCTTCCTCACAGGATATATACACACAGATGGCTAGAAAACACACATGTATTTACATTTTGTTTGTTATTGCTTCTCTCTCTCTCTCCCAGGTGGATCACGCAGCCAACAGGACGCAGTTCGGGAACAAGATCCACAATTTCGGGGCGATCCAGGAGAAGGTGGCCCGCATGGCTATGCTGCAGTATGTGGCCGAGGTGAAGCTCCATCACTAGCTGTCTCTCGCTGTCTTCACTGATGAATGAGTATAATGTCCAGTATTTATTGAACTAAATTAATCTCTCTCTCTCTCTCTCAGTCCATGGCGTTCATGATCAGTGCCAATATGGACATGGGGGCATCGGAGTTCCAGATCGAGGCGGCCATCAGCAAGATCTTCGCCTCTGTGAGTCCCATCCACCAGTGAATTCTCTGAGCCGTACATAGAGAATCATAATGTTCTCCTCTGTATTCATACTGCTACTACAAACATGCTACTACCAACTATTGCTCCTGTTCATCCAACTACTAGTACTACCACTCAAAAATGTTGCCGCCCCCCCCCCCCCCCTTCCGAGCTCGTTTGCTACACTCATCAATAAACACTCATAGTGGCCAGACTCTGATTGACAGTTGGTCTTTGACAGATTGTTGTGTTGCTCCGTGATGCTGGGGGGGGTTTAGTCCCAGGTTGTGTTTGAGTGAAACCACAGAGATGGTGCTTAGATGTCAGAGGAAAAAAACACATCTACAGTGCACTGAGGACTAGGGATGTGACGGAGCCGACAGAAATCCACATCCGTCCAGTGCAGATTTTAAAGCATTAAATCGGTTGAATGCGGATTTTAAAGCATTAAATCCATTGAATGCCGATGTAGTGTATTTAGTTGTAGGATAAAGGGGCATTTTTTATTTGCCAGTATTACTGTAAAATCAGTTTGCTACAGTTTTTATTAAAACATTGAATTATTAAAAAAAAAAAAAAAAGTGAAATAGAGATTAAACAACATCAACTCATAGTCCTAAAATTGAATGTAATGGAGTACTTTTATTACTATTATTTTACTTTTCAAACTATAACAATTGCATGAGTCTTCAGACATTTAAAATTAATTGATGCCATAGTTGCAATTCCCCATGGTTTCTTAAGTTCTAAACATGTATCTAATACTACAATTACTAGTCACTTTACTACTTATACGTAGTTTAGGCTCTGAGCATCACAGGGGGAGCCGCATTAGAGCTAATGTGTGAGGGAGTTAAACACACGTGAACTCCATAGATGCCACCAACACTGGAAATACATTCACTTCGTAGGGTGGTACAGAAAGATACACTTCAGCCGATCTGATACTGTTACTGGTTCATTTTCCACAACAACAGGGTTCACTTTCATGAAATTATAGTTTCACCAAAATACGTCTTCAGCTCCAGTGGTGTACGTAGTGGTAGAAATTCATACAAACAAGCAGGTGCTGCACACACTGTTTTATATGAATTGTTACATTAATAAGTGGGCTTTATTACTTATTCTCATCATATTATTTCAGACATACATCACGCTAGAATTTTTTTTAAATGCGTTTATTAATATTTGTTAATATTTAGAATTGAGAAGCGTGGGATTGGAAGAGTGGCGCCACTCTGCCTTAACGGATTTTAAAGTGGCTGTCAGAGCGGCGCTCTGGTGTGTGTGTGTAGGCGTTTTGAACAGTGTGCATCTCTGTTCAACAGGAAGCCGCCTGGACAGTGGCAGACGAGTGCATTCAGGTCATGGGTGGCATGGGCTTCATGAAGGTAAGACTGATTCATTATTCATTTAAGGGGGGGGGGTCTAGTCCAGTCAGTGACTCTGCAGCAGTCCAGTCCAGTCAGTGTGTGTTGCGCTGTGCGGTGTGTTGTTCAGTGTGTCGTGCAGTGCAGATCTCAGTGCGTCGGCGGGGCGCTGTGGAAACGCACGGCACAGTCATGCTGAGAACGAGATCTCGCCAGTGGGGGTGTGTGTGTGGGGGGGGTTACAGTGGAAACAGCTCTGTTGTGGTGGGGGGGGGTGGCAGTGCACTGCAGCTAAAAATACTGCTGATGGAAAACTGTGACCTGAGAGGGGTAGGGGTTGTGTGGTTGTGGGGTGGGGGGGTTCTCTCTGTGTGTGTGTGTGTGTGTGTGTGTCGCTGAGCACACGAGCAGTCTTATTGTTGTGGTTGTTCTCTCTCTCTCTCTTTGTCCCTGTCTCCTCCCCTCTTCTTTCTTTCTGTCTCTCTCCGTCCCTCTCCCTTTCTGCCATTTCGCTCATTGCCCCTCCTGTGTTTACAGTGGTATTGTTTGAGAAGTGAGAGACCGATACCTGGCTTTTAAAGTATTTGATCATTCCTTTCCACCAGTTGTATGACTTGTGATCTGTATTTGGAGGCACTGCTGTTGGAGATCAAATCAGACAGTGGTCTTGCATTGGTTGTCGTGACCTTTTTGCACCCAATGTCCTGGCAGGACGCGGGGGTGGAGCGGGTGATGAGGGACCTGCGCATCTTCCGCATCTTCGAGGGGACGAATGACATCCTGCGGCTGTTCGTGGCCCTCAACGGCTTCCAGGTACTGGGGGTTGCAGTGCGAGAGTTTGTGTGCATCTCTCTCTCTCTCTCTCTCTCTCGTAATATATATATATAGTGTGTGTGTGTGTATTTACATCTTCTTCCCCCTCCCTGTGCAGAACGCAGGCAGTCAGCTGAAGGGGCTCCAGCGCGCTCTGAAGAACCCCCTGGGCAACGCAGGCTTCCTGGCCAGTGAGATCAGCAAGAGGGCCCGGAGGTGAGCGCCATGTGTTTGTGTGTCTGTCTCTGTGTGTGAGTGTGAGTCTCCAGTCCGTGTGTGTTTATCAGTCCCTCAAACATGAACTCAAGGGCAGGTGGTGTATTTAGGCCGTGGGTATGAGGGCTCAATTCATACACTCCCCCTCTCTCCTCCGCTCTGCAGGAAAGCGGGTATGGGCACGGGGCTCAGTCTGCAGGGCACCGTCCACCCGGACCTGGCCGAGAGCGGTGATCTGGTGAGTGTGCCGGGTCCTGGGGGGGGTTGTGAAGGAGATTTCAAGTCTTTCCGCCCAACTGAGCCTCAGATATCGAAGATGTTTCTGATTGTCCTTGGGGTGGGGGGGGGGCAGCAGGCCACGGTGTTGGCTGTCTGACTCTGTCTCTCCCCTCTCCAGCTGGTCGGCGCGGTGGAGCAGTTTGGCGGCGTCGTGGAGGAGCTGCTGCTGAAGCACGGCAAGAAGATCGTAGGTGAGGGACAGCTCTCGCCGCCTGACGTTTTCAGTCTCCTGCTTTTTGTGTTGTGTGGTTGTTTGAGTGGCGTTGTGTTGGCGGAGTGGGTGGCGTGGTGTGGCATTGTTGTGTGTGAGTGGCGTTGTGTTGGCGGTGTGGGTGGCGTGGTGTGTTGCATCGTGGTGGTGTTTTGACGGTGGTGTCATGTGTTTCAGACGAGCAGTTTGTGCTGAAGAGGGTGGCCGACAGCGCCATTGACCTCTACGGCATGGTGGTCGTGCTCTCCAGGTACAGTATCTCTGTGCGTGTGTGTGTTTGTGCATATTTCAGATCTCTTGTTGTGCACGCACACACTCCTAGTGCCAGCCCATTTATCTGCATCCTGCCTCCGCTATTGTCACATTGGAGATCGTACAGTCAGCGTCTCTCGTTTCTGCATCTGTGTGAGATTAGAGGAGTCGTGTGGAAACGGCACCCCTCCCCGTGATACTAACCTGTTTACTGCAGAGAGTGTGATGTCATCAGTCACATGGTTAACAGGATGTGAATATCTGTCTACTTTGAACACTGACAGTTAAGGTGAGAGAGGAGAGATTTCACAGAGCTTAAAAGAAAACGGTCAATCTAATCGGTACACTGTTTGTGTGTGTGTAGATGCTATCGGGGTTATGGGGAAGGATTTTAGTGTTGTATTCTCACACACATGGGCTTCAGAGCACTGTGCGTCTCTTATTACCCTTCTGTCCCTCTGTGTGTTTGTCTTACTGTGTGTGTGTGCGTTGTGTCCCCAGGGCCTCGCGCTCCCTCAGTCAGGGCCACGCCTCCGCACAGCATGAGAGGATGCTGTGTGAGACCTGGTGCTTCGAGGTGAGTCACAGAGCTGCCACTCTGTCTACAGGGAGGGGAGGGTGATGTCATATTATAGTTCCCCATGAGAGTGATGGCTTACTGTAGTGATGTCATACAGTAGTTCCCCATGAGAATGATGTCTTATTGTAGTTCTCCCCCCTCTCTCCACACACACACACCTTTGTCTTGGATACAGTCTCCCTGACCTCTGACCTTTGACCCCTCCCCCCCCCCCAGGCTCACCAGAGGATCATGCAAGACACGCGCACCCTGAAGGACAGCTCCACCAAGAAGATCTTCAAGAACCTGCGGGCCATCTCCACGGCCGTGGTGGAGAACGGGGGCACCGTGTCCCCCCACCCCCTGGGCTTCTAACCCCCCTCCGAAACCCCCTCCACACCAGTATAGCAGCCGAGTCTCACAAACAAAGGCGGTTTGGTCAGAGAGTTGGTTTATTTTTAGTTCAGTTCAGTTTGTTCCAATCGGAGGCAGTTCGGTCTGGTTCAAACCGGCTCTGGTGGAGTCAGTTCTAGTCTCCCAGCACTGAGACGTACATGTGACGGGGTGGGGTGCAGGGGAGGGCGATCTGTATTCTTTTCCTCCACTATAGCAACGTCTATAGACAATTAATAATATTAATAATCATTATCCTGATGATAGCGACTTGAATTCTCCAGGTGAACTCGTGTTCCTGGACTTGTGAGCGTTAACGTCCATCCGTCCGAAGTGATGCCCGGTCCCAGGCCAGGACTGGCAGATCTCCGAGCCAGTGAGGTCCGACCAGAGCCAAGGAAAGTAACAAGGAAACCCCTCTCAACAAGCCTGAACACGTCTGAACACCTCTGGACAACTCTCAACAGCTTCTGTCCACTTCCTCAATTTTGAGTCCTTATGAATCAGCCTTTAACACAGACGCACACACCCCAACACAATTACTCACACACACCAGTGTTTCCCCTTGAAAACATAAAGGAAACACCCCCCCCACCACCCAGGGAAACATTACACACACACACAACCCTTTCGCCTCAGGTACCCGGGCCCGGCTGCCACGCCTTGTCCCTCCCATCTTTGGGGGAAACCCTCAGGCCATTTCCTGGCAGTGAATGTATCGCAGAATCAGTCAGTGCCTCTCAGTTCCTCCATGGAACTCAAACCAACAGCAGGAATACAGATGTATATTTTTAAAGCATATGTTAAGCACTTCTAAAAAAAAATCCCTATTTTCTTTAAACCCGTTCTGTGGCAGGGAGGGGGTTTGTGCGACTCCTGGCCCTTATTGTTTGTCTTTGTTTTCTCTTGACAAGTACAACAGGCCGGTCACCACACAGCCTCCTGCGCCGTGATTGGCCGTGCCCGTCGTCAGGTGATCGGAGTGGGGCACCCAGAGTTCCGCATTCTCTTTTGGTTTGTTGGTTGAATTGTACGTCATGTAAAACACACTAATTGTAACCTACTTCTTAATTTATACAGTCGGATTTGTGCAGGGGAATCACGGGAGAATTTACTTTCGAAGCTGTTTCTCGCTCGTCTTTGTTGTCTTGTGAGAACAAAATAATGTGTGAATAAAACCCATCTCGACACACTCTCCCCCATGTCTGTTTGTCTTGTCTCTCTCGTGTTCTGTGGGGGATGGGGGATATCCACAGGCACGCCTCGCGATGCCCCCTCGATGGATGAGGAAGTGCTTTGATGTGTTTGGGTCTTTTTTTTAATTATTTCCTGGTGGACTAAACCTCACTACAAAAGTGCAGGAACACAAATCGAATGGAGCATTAAAAACTGCAGTGGTGTCGTCTTCTGTTATTTTGATATTGGCATGAAGCCAGTGTCACATCCTTTCTTTTACACTGTCACCCCCCCCATCCCCTTCCCCCTTATCTGGGTGACTCTCGCTCGGCTCAGGAAGGAAGTGTGGCGGTCAGACATGCCACTTTGTGAAATTTCCCAGTGACACGTTTGGTGACAAAAACAGCAGCTGTTGCATCTTTTCTGTCTATCCTTTTTCTGTTTGATTTGATTTTTTTCTGTATAACGGATGTGGCTGCACCACACAAGCAAACAGCCCGGTGGGTCTGAAGCCTGGGCTGCAGCTCCTCTTTATCTCGGTGAACTGGGTAATGTGCTGGAGTGAAGATCTGGACTGGACTGTGTCTTATCTGTTTCCTGTGGGCGAGGGTTCGCTCTCTGAACTGGCAGTGTGCGATACCAGCATTACCACATATGCGCTCAGACATGCTGCACACTGTCCGCACAGGGACGACAGTCACAGCACAGGTCTAGTGTGTGAGTGTGAGTCAAATTAGCTGACTCACTGGTTGATTGATACACTGGTGTAACTCTTAGGTTTTAAAGCAATTGGAGATCTGACTGCAGATTCAAAAGAGGAAGTAGAGTGGTGGTGGGGGGGTGGATATCAACACAGCTGCTAAAGACAACCAGCCCTCTCCCACTCAGCAGTCTGAAGAGAGCAACTCAGCCAGCAGCCCACCAATCACGCCTCAAACACCAGTCCACCAATCACAGCTCAGACAGCAGCCCACCATTACGGTCATGTTCGTGAAGTTCAATTCTGTGCAGTTCTGCACAGAAATTCCGAGATGTGCGTTCTTGGAGTGTTTCTGCGTGATGCCACTATGCCCCACCCGCAGAAATCTGTGCATCAGCTCCGCAGCTCTGCGCATCCCAGAAAAGTTGCTGCGGGAGGCTACTACTGCTGCCCCCTAGTTAGAAGAGGTGAATGGCAACTTATCACACACAGCATTGTCAGATATAGATATTCTATATATGGAATGCTTGAGCGGTTCTTTAGCATTGTCTATGCTTTATTAAATTATTACATTTTAAGAAATATAATAATAAAGCTGTAACTTAAATGATTAGCAATTCCAATTGTTTTCAAAAAAACTGTAGAATACTATAAAAATAATAAAAAATCAAGTCATCCAATCACATTGATATCTGCAGGGTCTGTGCAGAAAGGCGTTCTTCATTCTGCTGTGTGTGAAGTCAGAGCACAACAAGACGCATCCAGCACAGCAAGCTGTGGGATACATGAACGTGACCTATGGCTCAGACAGTAGCCCGCCAATCACGCCTCAAACAGCAGCCCACCAATCACAGCTCAGACAGCAGTCCACCAATTATGTCTCAGACAGCAGTCTACCAATCACATCTGAGACAGTAGCCCGCCAATCACAACTCAGACAGCAGCCCGCCAATCAGAGCTCAGACAGCAGCCCACCAATCACAGCTCAGACAGCAGCCTGCCAATCACAGGTCAGATAGCAATCCACCAATCACAACTCAGACAGCAGCCCGCCAATCAGAGCTCAGACAGCAGCCCACCAATCACAGCTCAGACAGCAGCCCACCAATCACAGCTCAGACAGCAGCCTGCCAATCACAGCTCAGATAGCAATCCACCAATCACAACTCAGACAGCAGCCCGCCAATCAGAGCTCAGACAGCAGCCCACCAATCACGCCTCAAACAGCAGCCCACCAATCACAGCTCAGACAGCAGTCCACCAATTATGTCTCAGACAGCAGTCTACCAATCACATCTGAGACAGTAGCCCGCCAATCACAACTCAGACAGCAGCCCGCCAATCAGAGCTCAGACAGCAGCCCACCAATCACAGCTCAGACAGCAGCCTGCCAATCACAGCTCAGATAGCAATCCACCAATCACAACTCAGACAGCAGCCCGCCAATCAGAGCTCAGACAGCAGCCCACCAATCACAGCTCAGACAGCAATCTACCAATCACAGCTCAGATAGCAGCCCGCCAATCAAAGCTCAGACAGCAATCCACCAATCACAGCTCAGATAGCAGCCCGCCAATCAAAGCTCAGACAGCAACCCACCAATCACAGCTCAGAGAGCAGCCCACCAATCACAGCTCAGACAGCAATCCACCAATCACAGCTCAGATAGCAGCCCGCCAATCAAAGCTCAGACAGCAGCCCACCAATCATGCATCAAACAGCTGCTCACCAATCACACCTGCGACAGTAGCCTGCCAATCACTGCTCAGACAGCAGTCCACCAATTATGTCTCAGACAGCAGTCTACCAATCACACCTGAGACAGTAGCCCGCCAATCACAACTCAGACAGCAGTCCATCAATCATAGCTCAGACAGCAATCCTCCAATCGCAGCTCAGACAGCAGTTCACCAATCAGAGCTCAGACAGCAGCCCACCAATCAGCTTGGACAGCAGCCCAGCAATCACAGCATGGGCAGGCCATGTGAGCAGGAAGCCTAGAACTGCAAGAAATCATCAGGATATAACAAAACTGGGGAATGTTGGCTAATTGACACCCAATTAAGTCTCAGATGGGCCGAGCCAATCCAGCCGCTCGTTAATGTGAGTAGTTCACTATAGAAAGAAACCACCAGAGTAAAATCCACCATGGCACCCTGTCCTTCTGGGTTTAACCGTGTCTGAGACTTTCGCAGGCGGCTTCAAAACAAGAGACACTGGTGTTAGCAAATATAAATACATGTGTGTTTTATTGCTGTTCAGACACGTACATTCGCAAAGAGAAGTGGAAGACAAAGAATTCACATGATCCCAGGACACTTACAGTCTGCTCTTCTTCAACAATCGGGTGCATTGACCTGCAGGAGGGTGACACACTCAGTTTGGCTTATGAAACAGGGCGATCGGGACTTCCTCATTCTCTCAGAGCTGCAGTATTTCAAGTCTGCTTGGGAAAAAAAACACACAAAAAAGCATTGTGTTGAACGGAAATACCCTGGGTGGGTATTTCAAAGAGCAATGACAGGTGACGAATCTCCTGCTCTCCGGCCTGTGGGCTCAGCTGTACCTGAACTTCCAGCTTTCACCATTGGACCTCCATCACCATCCTGACCGGCAGCGTGTGTCTCTGCCCAACGGTCCAAGACATCTCAAAGAACGTTCCGGAGCGTGCATGTGACCAGGACATGCCACTGTCAGACCAGGGACACATGGGATACCACACTCCCAACCACGGCTCCCGAACAGAGGGTGGGGAACCCGGGCTGGTTGTCCGAGTTTAGTTCCTCAAAGACAAGAGTCCCGTGATGTCTCCCCCGAGTCATGCTGTACCATGGCTTTTTGGTAACAAACAACAAACTTCCCCGTGACACGTTTATTTATAGTATGTTTCATTTCATTTTTTGTCTTTTTTCTCGTCCTGCTGGGGGAACGTAAAACAGGTCCGTGCAGTCTTTGCTACAATCACCCTTTGAGGGACAGTCAAAGATCTCCGTCTTCCCCCCATCACCTAGATCCCTCTCTCTCTCTCTCTCTCTCTCTCTCTCTGTTTTTCCTTTGGTGGTTGAAGAAGAAGATTGGTAAATCCCTAAGAGACACCAAAAATATTTTCTGTCCAACTCCAGGGAAGTAGTGTGTTTGAGGAGGGGGTGGGTATGGTCCTTCAGGTGATCATGATAAAAATGCACCCCTGTCTCCATCCCCTCCAAAAAGCACCCCCCCAAACAAACAGGATATCCCATAGTGATTATATATTCCACTGGGGAGGCTGTTTATTCCATATTTCTCTGGATTGGGGGGTGTTTTTGAATGGCTCTCTGTCGCCCCCTCCAAGAGGCGTGGGATGAAAGCCCCACTACACAGACGTCTGCGAGGGACCGTCCACAGACAGCAGGCGCTGGGCGGACGTCATGGCCCTCTCCCTGGAAGACACAGAAAAGACACGTTAGGGTCCCTGTCTCTGGGTGTGGGAGCTCAATGGCCACCCCTTGGTCTCTCCCCAGAAGCCTCTCACTACAGTTACTGTAGCCCATTGTTTTGGGCTGTGTAAATAAGGGGCCCTTAAAGTGTGAAGAAAAATTACAAAATACGCCTGGACAAAGAACGTAGCGGTTTCGCACCCCTCATTCAGCGGATGAGCAGATCAAAGTAATGATTAATTATTAATGACTGTAGTTTAAAGAAATGAAAATAGTCAAGCACACATATTTGCTCTTTTCGTAGATAAAGAAAAGGATGAACATGATATATATCTAGAAACAGAGCAAATTTGTGTGCTTGACTATTTTCTCTTGTTTTCTAACTCCAATTGAAATGCATCAAAAAAACTTATATAAAGCTGTATTTTTCGCTTTTGCTCAGCACTAAAAAGGGAAAATCACCCACAAGAGCAACAGGTCTGAATGAAAATCAACCGTCACACGATTTGTCTCCAAGTCGTCTCCACACAAAACAATGTGGCCTCAGATACCATCTCCAGGCTCTGAGTTATTTGGTTGTGTGAATAAACCACAGCCGTGTTATCGTTCTTCCAGCGTAAAGTTGTACGGGCCAGATGTAAAGTTTGCAGAACTGGGTAAAAAGTTTCACCTCACATTTGATTTTTTAAACTCAGTTATGATTTCTTACAATGTATGAGAAACGTAAGAGTGAGTGTGTGTGAGTGTGTTGTTTTTAGAGTGAGTGTGTGTTTTTTTTTGTTTGTTTTTTTACCAAGATAGAAAGCGACATTTTGAGAAGCAGAATCTCGCGCACCAAGGAACTGGATTGAGTTCTCAAATGACTCCAGAGTCCAGACTTTATATGGTCGCACCGGTCAAATAATGATATTGAGGTGATCGCACTGACACACTACATAATACACTGTGCTAAGAGGACAAGGAGCAGACACACTACACTGTGATAAGGGCACACGGAGCACTGGCACACTACATGACAAACTGCAATAAGGGTACACAGAGCATTTACACTATGACACTGCAATAAGGGTACACAGAGCACAGACACAATATAACAGACACACAGTGATGAGGGCACACAGAGAGCTCTTATCAACTAAATTTATAAGATGTTATTCAACTTTGCACAGTGCTTATTGACTGCTACAGATGATGCTTTGTTAGTGTTATCTATATGTATATATACTGAAAATATACTGTGATTAATTATGGCGTGGTGGAGTTTTGTTATTGCATTAAATAAAACACACAACAGACACTCACACACATTGTGATACACATTGTGAGAAAGGATGAAAGCTTTATATAGCACTGAGCACGTCTGCCAGAAAGGACCCCCCGGGAAACCAGCTCGTGAGAATTTCCTCTCTGGCAAAGTCTCCCAGAGGGGTGCGGGGGTGTGTGTGTGGGGGTGCACTATGGGAATGAATGCTGGTCAGGATGCCAACTGGGTGGCTGATCTGGAGCTCAACTGAGTCAGAGGAGGGACCAGGAGGTGTGCATTGTTCAAAGGGATCTCTTTGGCTCTCTCTCTCTTCTTTCCCCACCCCTGCTCTCTCTCTCTCTATCCCTCCCTCCCTTGCTGTCCAGCACTTCTTTATGTTATTGAGGCTGGAGACCCTGCTGGACTGGACTGTGTCTCTGCAGGACCAGGGCTGAGACCCCACTGGACTGGACTGTGTCTCTCAGGACCAGGGCTGAGACCCTGCTGGACTGGACTGTGTCTCTCAGGACCAGCCATTCCTCTCAACAGCATAGAGGATAAGCCACCTGGGGAAATCCTATCTGTCCAGACTGGAGTCCCCCCTGCACTGCAAAGATCCAGAAACCTGCAGCTTCCAGTCAAAGCTAAACCCACTGAGTCTGCACTGACTGCTGGAGCCACACCTTCAGACTCCAATTAACCAATTAAGACTGGACTGGATGGGCAGTGCCAGTATTGTAGTGCAGTCCTGGCCCATGCACTCTACAACCCGCCCCCTACACTCCCGAGCCCCCCAACGCCACGTCCATGCAGAAGGAAGTGTTTTCTAGTAGAGGCATATCTTGGGGGGAGAGGGGCAACCACCCCTCATGGGAAAAATCTATGATCCACTGAAGTTTGTAAACGACATAAATAAATACAAATCACTCTTGTGCTCCCCCTTGTACCCCCACTCCCCTGTCCCCGCTCCCCTCATTGAAAAGGTCACACCATAACCCCACCTCCTACAGATCAGATGCCGCAGGACTGACAGCTGTACCTCCGGCACCAGGATGTGCCAACGACTGGTTTAAAGATTATCAACAGGGATTATATCTACAGACCACTTCCAGCCTCCCGTGCCCCACTCCTCAACTCCCTCCCTCTACCCCACTCACCGGGGTGGCGGGTGGTGCCGGCCGGGGGTGGTGGTGCGCAGGGTCCAGGCCAGCGCCCCCTTGAGGTCCCAGGACAGGCAGTGCCAGCGCAGGTGCAGGCGCTCCAGCAGCTCCTCCTTGCGCAGCCCGTAGACCACGGGCGCGATGCACTGCGCCAGGCTGAAGAAGGCGAAGTTGACCACGCCGAACAGCGCCCGCGTCTCCTGGGGCAGCTTCAGCAGGTGCAGCAGGAAGCTGACAAAGTTGGGCAGGATGTAGACGGCCAGCTGGACGCCATGCATGGCGATGGTCTTGCGGCCGGCCCGGTTCCGCCGGCTCAGCACGCCCAGGCGCCGGCCCTCCTGCAGGATGCGGCCGTAGCTGAAGAGGATGAGGCTGGTGCACAGCGACACCAGCAGGATCTTCTGCAGCTCACCGCGCTGGAGCTGGTCCCGGCCGCAGGTGGGCTGCGAGGCGTTGGGGCTGCAGGTAGCAGCCAGGGAACCGGGCTGGGGGGCCGGCCCCAGGAAGAGCGACAGCGGGATGATGAGCGACAGCCCCCAGGTGGCCACGCCCACCAGCCAGGGCCGCTGCCGGCCACACAGGGCGCTGTACTGCAGCGGGAAGCACACGGCGCAGTAGCGGTCCAGTGCCATGGCGGTGAGCGTCAGCAGGATGTTGGAGGCGCTGGCGATCAGGGCCACCAGCAGGGCGGTGCAGGCGGCCTGGGGCAGCCGGGCGTCCAGGTAGATCTGCAGGTAGAAGGCGCTGTTGACCGCGAAGTAGGCCAGGCCCGAGGAGAGCAGGTGGAAGACCAGCACGAAGCGCGCCTGGCCTCGCAGGTGCGGGTCCCGCACGATGGCGGCGTTGATGAGCACGTTGAAGAAGGCCAGCAGCAGGAAGGAGATGAGCGAGGCGCACACCCGCACCGACGCGTAGTCCTGCGCCCTGCTGCTGCTGCACGACGCGTTCATGGTCCGGGTCCCCCCCCACCCGACCGAGCCCTCTCTCTCTCTGTTTGTCTCTCTCTCACAAACACACACTGAGGGGAACTCAAGAGTTCAGCCGGAGGGAGGCTTTCTTCCGACCCATACTGCCTGCTGCAGGAGCCGTGCGATGCGTGCTGCTGCGGGTCTGGATTTATTTCCCTTTGCGATCTTTCTTCCGTTTCTTTTGCTCTTTTATATATTCCAATATATTTTGTTTCGCTGTTTCTTCGTCTTTCTTTCTTTCTTTTTCTTTCTCTTTTGTGAGACAGTTGCACGCCGTGCCTCCTTTGCCGCCTCTTCGTTTGAAGTTGTATCTTCCTCTTACTATAAAGAACTATGAAGGAGGTGCTCTTCAGAAATTAAAAACAGTATTATTATTATAAGGTTTAATGTCCTTGTCAACGTAATATTTTTATAGTACACTTTTATAATAATACGACTTATTTCACGTCCTCTCCTCTTTGGCGAAGTGAAAGACGGTTATTTCAGTGCGTCTCTCTCTCTCTCTCTCTCTCTCTCTCTCTCTCTCTCTCACACACACACACACACACACACACGCTGGTTTCCGCTTTTCTCTAAACCACACAAACTTATGTCGAGGCAGAGAGAAGGAGTATTTGGAGAACTTAAACTCAAAGTAAATACATTTATGTTTTTTCCTCCTGAACTACATTTACATAACCCGCTCTCCCATTCTTTCATTAAATCTGTTTGTATTGAAACCATTTACGCATAATTGTATTAATACATACATACATACTTAAATAAATAAATAAATACAGAAATAGATTCAGCAGCCCCGATAGCGCAATTTGTGAAGAGTGCATCGACTTGCTAAACCAGTGGTTCCCAAACCGGTCCTAGAGCCCCCCTATCCCGCTGCTTTTGGTTGCATCTGAACTCTTAATTGCTTAATTGGACGTCCAATTAAGGTATTAATTAAGCATTTGAGAGCTTCACTCGGCTCTCTCTTGGATATTTAAACAAGTTGGAGTTCCCTTGTCCCACCAGTCTTACGACCACCAGATAAGCAGACCAACATTATTATTATTATTATTATTATTATTATTATTATTATTATTGTAAACGTAGCCTTCAAATAAACTGGTGAAACTTTGTGATTATATATATATATATATATATATATATATATATATATATATATATATATATAGTCAGAATTAGAACTAAAATGTGATATATACATTTAGTTCTAATTGTGACTATAGAGATGCTCGGGTGTGAACACGCATCAGAAATTACTGTGAGGTTTGATCAAAGCGGCACGGCACGCCGGGGCACACAGCGATCTTGCAACAGTCGCTTCTTGCTCGGTGTCTTCCGGTGAATTTCCCGGTTCTTCACCCCCCAGTCAGAGCGAAAACACGGGCGGTGCAACAATTACACCCCCGCGCAGGCGCGGTTCAGTCCCCTCTCTCCCTCTCTGTCAAATTCAGTCTAAATGTGCTTCACTGGCATGACATGGAATGTTTTGCCAAAGTTAGAATGATAAAAATCACAATAATACCAGTGCTAATAATAACTTTAATACAAATGATAATAATATTGAACACAAATAGTAATTCCCCGAATCACGAGTGGGGATATCCAGTGGAGTCCATTTCAGTTTCAATTTAAGGTGCTATATTGGCATGCAAATGCTCTCTCTCTCTCGCTCTGGACTAGAATGAGGTTTCACCAATTTAAATATTTGTGTACTTAAAATAATAACACATACACAATTAATAACAAAGACAAAACAATTGTAAACTGTTTATGTCATGGAATTAAAGTGAATTAATCAACATTAGTACATGTGAATGAATTAATACATTAATGAATTCACAAGGCATACAAATAATGACTAAGAACTGACTGACAGGTTTCACAAGAAACATTTTCAGATGAACCCTCACACACACACTAGAAAAGCCGAATCTATTTCTGACCCTGTAGGGTCGCCTAACCGACGGCTCTCGCACCGAGGCGCCCGTCGCCCGGGGAAGTACAGCATCTGCCGCCTGAGCTGCGCCGACCGCAGCGCCAAACCGCACAGCAGCAGCGCAAAAACAACTCGGAAAACGCAGGCATTAAAGGCTGAATAATGAAACTGGACAGATTGTGCAGCGTGCGACCTTACAGCCACTACATTGCGCGGATGATTATTGTGCACACAGACCGACACTAAAACAGCATCTCAAACTGCGCCTAGCATGTCAGCTAAGAACCACCTCAAATCAGTCTGCTATATGTCCAATGCAGAGAATAAGTCGCTTAATTAAGTAATCGAGACAGCAGTCACTCAGCTAAACCATTTCAACATGAATACGGGAAATGTTGTTCATTTAACTTATGTCGATTTGATTGATTGATTTATTGTATTTCTTGATGTATTTCTTTTTCACCTGACAATACAATGTAGAACAGGTCTCGTATTTACTGTAGGCTACACTGTATTGAAAAAATCTTGTCATCTTCAGGCATGCCTCATATATTTATAAATGTAAATATAAAGTTGTGGCTGGTGGGTTCTCTGTACATTCAGAGGGTCTGCCGTCTTAATTGCTGCATAATAATAATCATCATCATCATTATCATATAGTAGTTTAGGTACCCATAGGGGGCGCTGAGCGAACAACAAGTCCCACCAGGAATCGTGCGTGAGAATCTGGGGCTTCACAGATCGGCTCAGAGATGTTGGGAAGAATGCGATATAAACACAGAACAGTGGGCGCAGGGCGATAACCAACCCGGCCGCATGGGAAGACAGTACAACACCGCTGACACATGTCGGCCCAGTTCCAGTTCCCTCTACACACCCCACTGCACACACTGTACACACTACACACCTCACTACTCACACTGTACAAACTACACACTGCACACCACACTACACTGCACACCCCACTACACACACTGTATGCACTGTACACACTACACACACCTTACTACACACCACAGTGCACACACTGTACACACTACACACCCTACTACACACCCCACTACTCACACTGTACAAACTACACACCACACACCCCACTACACAATCGGCAGCTCCCCCATGTCCCCCCTGTATATACAATGTGACAAACACTCCCCTCCCGCCCCAGGGCGTCTGACCTGCCTCATGTGCAAGACGGTGGGGGAGTTCGGCTGGTGCTACTACCTGCCCATGACGGAGATCTGGTGCCTGGCCTGCCAGATGGCGCGCAAGGTCAAACTGCATCACCAGGGGGACTGCAAAGTGACCGGGGGGTCCGCCTCCGCCATGTTGCAGATGTAGTGGGGGGGGCACACTGTAGCCCACCCCCAACTGCTAATCAGATTGACGTGAATCCAGGCTTCTTCCAGCTCGCTTAATTACTGAAATTGAATCTCAAAAGTAATTAAAGAAAGGGTCTTGTTTGCAGCCGTGACATCATTGCTGATGGCCAATTGGTTGGTAATCGCTGGCACCAGTGAGGAGAGCATCCGATTGGTGTAAAGCCTAGCAGCAGAACTTGGGTTGGTCAGGCAAAGGGTTAGAAATAGGGACTCCAGTCCTGGGTGGCCGGGGGTGTCTGCAGGATGTTGTCCCAGCCCAACTCTGTGGCTCCTTAATTGCTCTAATTAATCGATGAATGGGAGGAATTGAACTCACTCTAGCTCCAGTTGAAGCGAAAGCCCCCCAGGACTCACCCCACAAAAAAACAGAAAGGTGCAGCTCTCTTAGTGGGGGTGCTACAGGGGCTGGTTCTGTTATCGGTCCATGTTGACCAGACTGAGCCCGACGCTGTGTACACCTGGCAATGCCTGCTTCCCATATTAAGCAAAGCAAAAGCGCTTATTATTATTATTAAAAAATAATTCATAAATACAGCTTTGAAACACACCCCTGTATAACATATTTTCTTTGACTCCAGGGGCCTATTATCGTGTTTTCTCATTTTTCTTCCATCCGATTAGTCACCCTCCCCCGGCAGCAAAGTACAGTGGTGGAGCCTATTTTTATTTTATCTTCTCTGTCTCACTCTGTATCTACACATGGATGATCGATGGACTGATTGTTTAGGCTCCAGTGATAGTGGCGGGGGCGGTGAAGGAGAGACAGCGAGAGAGACACACACAGAGACAGAGTGAAAGAGAGACACAGAGACACACAGACAGATATACACAATGAGACACAGACACACAGAAAGACACAGAGACACACACAACATATCGTTATCCCATAGAATGGGAGGTGGTCTCATATTTATTTAGTAGCTAAACTACATTGCAGTCTTGCTTCATCCAAAAAATCCACAAAATACGGAAACCACTGTAGTTAACGCTGCTACAAAAACCAATACAATTCACCAGGAAACAGACACAATGCCATCAGGATGTAGTTTTACATAAATAGATAAAAGAACATGTTTTTATTGGTTTAATTTCAATAACTGCCTTTTTGTGGATAATAGATTAATTAAGTAGTCTTGTAGGGGGGGACAAAAACTAAAGAGAAGACACTATGGCCCCCTCCAGGGACCGGGACAGATTGCCCTGGTTTGAATTCAGCAGAATAAGGGGTCTTGTTCCCTTCCAGACGTGAAGTTGCCCTCGATCACGGGCCAAAGACCTAGGCTTCGAGGATCTCGACAGCTGGGTTGGGTGGCAAGAGGATGGGGCAGCGCTCTTGCTCTCCCTCTGGTGGCGTGAGCTGGGGTCCGCAGCCCCCCGGGGCAAGTTTTATAACGAAGTCTCGGCGTCGGCCCCAGGGGGCGCTGTGGCCTCTTTCTGCTCTTCATTCTTGTTGAGGTCAGCCGTGTCCTCACACGGCGCCTTCAGGCCTTGGAAGAATCCCATCTGTGAAGAGCCGAGATGAGGCAAGAGGGTCACTGCCAAACCGCCACCTCCCACCACTGCGCCAGAACAGGGGCCCCCTGACCTCTGAGCTTCGCCACACGGGGGGAATGGTAACAGCAACAGCCTGAGTTTACAGGGTGCCTTACCATGTAACTGTGGGAACGTTCAGCTTAGCCAAAACTATGACAGGGGTCCTGGCTGATGGGGGTGGGAGTGGCTCTCAGTGTGGGTGTGGCTGATGGGGGGGTGATTCTCAATGTGGGTGTGGCACTCAGAGTGGGTGTGGCTCTCAGAGTGGTAGCATCTGCTGGGGGTGGCTCTTGGGGTGGGTGTGGCTGCTTAGGGTGACTCAGTGTGGGTGTGGCTCCTGGAGGGTGCGTGTGGATCTCACTATGGGTGTGGATCTCGGGGTGGGTGTGAGTCTCAGTGTGGGTGTGAGTCTCAGGGTGGGTACACACCTTGGCCAGGCCCAGGCAAATGACCCCCAGAATTACCAGTCCTCCGATACAGCTGCCCACTATGAGGCCCACCAGGTTGGGCACAGCGGGCACCTCCAGTGCTGTGCTGACCTACAGCAAGAGAGGGGAAAGGGAGAGAGAGACAGGGAGAGAGAGGGAAAGAGAGGGGGAGGGAGAGAGTCTTCACAACCTCACTTGTCTTGAATGACTGCTCTTCGGCACTTCAATCCTTTTTGATAGACAGGCCAGGTGGGTTGTGTGTTGTGTGTTGAGTTGGGTGCTGTACTATGTGTTGTGTTGGGTGCTGTACTGTGTGTTGCATTGAGTGCTGCACTGGGTGTTGAGTTGGGTGCTGCACTGGGTGTTGTGTGTTCTTTGACAGGTTACATCACAGCATTTCTATCGATTGCTTTTTCTTTTAGTTGACCAGTTTTGCCTTATAAAGAAAACACAAGTAATTCAGCTTCAGTTGTGTTGCGTTGTGTAGTGGGGGCGCACACTCACAGACAACTGGTGGAAGCTCCCTGCGGGGTACTGGATGTACTGACGCTGATCGAAGGACAGGAGGCCCTGGCTCACTGCGGCCACCTGGACGCCCACTTCCTGTCACCGCACACACACACACACACAATTTTAAGGACCTATGCCGGCATGTAAAACCCAGCCCTCAGCAACTTGAGGAACTTTACACCTGGCAGAATTATAAGCAATAACACAAACACATAAAAATACACACAAACACGCAATCAAACATGCACAAACAAACACAAACTAACACACACACACTAACACACAAACAAAAAAACCCTGCTACTACTAATTACAATAATATGTAAATGTGTGTTTTTAGCGGATAGAGATGAAGGGAGAGAACGAAGGAGGAAAACGGGAGGGAGCGAGAGAGAGATCCCTCCATACCTCGGTATTCCTGATGACATTCCCCACCAGGGTGAAGCGGATTGGCTCACTGGTCAGCTGGCGGATGGTGCAGCGAATCAGAACGCAGAGGCGGGCCTCACAGGGCTGGGGCCACCAATCAGGGAGACAGACAAGCAGGGAGGGTAGCCAATCAATAATGGGGTACATTAGTGATTAGAATGTTTCTGTTGGAAGTAATTGTAACCTAAAAATCATATCTATCTGTCTATCTATTTATACTTTTAGCTCTTACCGTAAGGGAGGAATTGACGTAGGGGGGTCCTGCCTTGACACACACTGTGCCTTTAGTAACCTGGGGGGGTTGGAGAAAGCAAATTAATTTAAAATACAATACAGAGAAAAAGAGAGAGAGAGACTTTGACTTTTACCCATCTTTAATCTGAATGAAGAAAAGGAAAATTTGTCAGATATGTATTTATGTACAGTGAGGGAAAAAAGTATTTGATCCCCTGCTGATATTGTACATTTGCCCACTGACAAAGAAATGATCAGTCTATAATTTTAATGGTAGGTGTATTTTAACAGTGAGAGACAGAATAACAACAACAAAATCCAGAAAAACGCATTTCAAAAAAGTTATAAATTGATTTGCATGTTAATGAGGGAAATAAGTATTTGATCCCCTATCAATCAGCAAGATTTCTGGCTCCCAGGTGTCTTTTATACAGGTAACGAGCTGAGATTAGGAGCACTCTCTTAAAGGGACTCTCCTAATCTCAGCTCGTTACCTGTATAAAAGACACCTGTCCACAGAAGCAATCAATCAATCAGATTCCAAACTCTCCACCATGGACAAGACCAAAGAGCTGTCCAAGGATGTCAGGGACAAGATTGTAGACCTACACAAGGCTGGAATGGGCTACAAGACCATCGCCAAGCAGCTTGGTGAGAAGGCGACAACAGTTGGTGCGATTATTCGCAAATGGAAGAAACACAAAATAACTGTCAGTCTCCCTCGGTCTGGGGCTCCATGCAAGATCTCACCTCATGGAGTTTCAATGATCATGAGAACGGTGAGGAATCAGCCCAGAACTACACGGGAGGATCTTGTTAATGATATCAAGGCAGCTGGGACCATAGTCACCAAGAAAACGATTGTTACACAGTACACCGTGAAGGACTGAAATCCTACAGCGCCCGCAAGGTCCCCCTGGTCAAGAAAGCACATGTACAGGCCCGTCTGAAGTTTGCCAATGAACATCTGAATGATTCAGAGGAGAACTGGGTGAAAGTGTTGTGGTTAGATGAGACCAAAATCGAGCTCTTTGGCATCAACTCAACTCGCTGTGTTTGGAGGAGGAGGAATGACCCCAAGAACACCATCCCCACCGTCAAACATGGAGGTGGAAACATTATGCTTTGGGTGTGTTTTTCTGCCAAGGGGACAGGACAACTGCACCGCATCAAAGGGACGATGGACGGGGCCATGTACCGTCAAATCTTGGGTGAGAACCTCCTTCCCTCAGCCAGGGCATTGAAAATGGGTCGTGGATGGGTATTCCAGCATGACAATGACCCAAAACACACAGCCAAGGCAACAAAGGAGTGGCTCAAGAAGAAGCACATTAAGGTCCTGGAGTGGCCTAGCCAGTCTCCAGACCTTAATCCCATAGAAAATCTGTGGAGGGAGCTGAAGGTTCGAGTTGCCAAACGTCACCTTAATGACTTGGAGAGGATCTGCAAAGAGGAGTGGGACAAAATCCCTCCTGAGATGTGTGCAAACCTGGTGGCCAACTACAAGAAAC
The DNA here is from genome assembly GCF_036373705.1 of Amia ocellicauda. Taxonomy (NCBI): domain Eukaryota; kingdom Metazoa; phylum Chordata; class Actinopteri; order Amiiformes; family Amiidae; genus Amia; species Amia ocellicauda. The sequence goes on from NC_089863.1 coordinate 4,220,421, forward strand.
GTCTGACCTCTGTGATTGCCAACAAGGGTTTTGCCACCAAGTACTAAGTCGAAGGGGTCAAATACTTATTTCCCTCATTTACATGCAAATCAATGTATAACTTTTTTGAAATCCGTTTTTCTGGATTTTGTTGTTGTTATTCTGTCTCTCACTGTTAAAATACACCTACCATTAAAATTATAGACTGATCATTTCTTTGTTAGTGGGCAAACGTACAAAATCAGCAGGGGATCAAATACTTTTTTCCCTCACTGTATAAATGTTGCTGTTTTGCATGTGAGAGAGAGAGAGAGTGGGAGAGATGGGTTCTGTACTTACCGGGGGCACTGACACATCCCACACAAACCCTGATTCCAGTTCAACTGGAACCACAAGAGACACGTTGACGGGCACTACTTGGGAACCCAGATTTTCAACCTGGCGGACAGAGAGAGACAGAGAGGGAGAGAGAGGGAGAGGACAGAGGTAGAGGACAGAAAGGGAGAGAAAGACAGAGAGATAGAGCTTGAGTGTTACAAAACAGTTTATTGTACTTAAAACATGACAGCTCAGCTCAGACACACACACACACAGATACACACACTTACACACACACACACACATGTACATGCACACACAGATACATTTACACATACACACACATTTACATGCACAGACAGACACACTCACACACACAGTACCTGGTAAGTGTGCTGTATTGACGCACTGTGCTGTGATTTCTCCTTGAAGGTGACATGGCGTGTGGCGTCCAATCTGTAGATACGGGGAGAGAGGACAACAGTGCCCCCTATCAGCAGTGCCCGGAGATCAAAACTGTCATTAAAAGCCCCTCAATTGCCACTGCCATGTCAGCAGGCATTGGGCCAGATTACATTTAAACAATGTATTTTGAAAACATAAAATTACCCTGATAACATTTTATTTTCTTCTGGAAGAGGATTATCCCCCAGCTAGCATGACTGTGGACCTTTCAGCAGTTATTCTGCTTTATTCATTATTCAACAGTGATCTTTACAGCAAAATGTGCAATATAATAGAAACGTAAAACAAATGTTTTGAAAAACATCTGCTGTTTGGATTTTTTTTTTTCTAAATGCACAGAAGACCCCCAAACAGCTTAATGTAAGCTATGCAACTGAAAATGGTATAACACAGAGGAACAAGCAATCTCCGGGATCATTTAACCAAGGTACGTTTAAATTATGATGCATTATTTATTAGTCTTAATGGGTCAATTGCATAGAACTGAAAGCAGCGGACTGGAGAGTTTGTTGCAATTGACCCATTATTATAATTAATAATAATGATAATATACTGAAAAATATATAATGTTGACAAACTCTGAACTGTAGAAGGGAGTCCTTTAATTATAGTTAACCCAAATGTTAAGATTACTGTGTTCCGGTGTCTTTAGCATTTACTACATTCAGTATAGTTCTCTTTTTTAATGACACTGAACACCAGGATTCATAAAATTACTGTTTGAGAAAACTTATTTTAAACTACAAGGGAATGTTTTGTTATATGGATTACTTGTAAAAAATAAAACAAAAAGTAGGATGTTCAAGTAGCTGATGTGATGTCATAGATAAAGTATTCAAATTAGCATAAATGAAGCTTCAAACCTTTGTTCGATAAGGTGTTCCGAACCTTCAAAGGTAAAAATTGACCCTTTGAGACAGCCCTATACTATACTATAGAATACAATAGTATACTGTGCTATACTATACTATACTATACAATGCTATACTATAAAATAAAATACAATACAATACTAGAATCCACACAGTGCTGCTCCAGTCTGGGCCCTATACTATACTATACTATACTATACTATACTATACTATACTATACTATACAATGCTATACTATAAAATACTATGCTATGCTACACTCTACAATACTATACTATACTACACTATACTATACTGTGCTTTACTATACAATACAATACAATATCATACTATACTAATATATGCTAATATAATAATAAGTGCACTCACTCCCTCAGTATGACATTGACTGGCAGCAGAACGGGGACGGAGTGGCTGGCAATGTTGTCTTCCAGAGTGGCATTCTCATTCTTACTGTGAAGAACAGGGGAAGAAAAGAGAGAGAGAGGGATGGAAACATATCCTGGGAGAGATGGACGCTATAGCCACACAGATCAGTTACCACTGTGCCGAGGATTCACCTGGTCACCGAGGCGTTCACTGTGACGCTCTGGCCCAGAGCGGAGGGGTCCCTCACCGAGAACACCACCAGCAGGGTTACCTGACAGGGAGGGAGGGAGAGAGAGAGGGGGAGAGAGAGGTAGAGCAGGAGGTAGAGGGAATGGGGATGGTGAGACGGAGGGAGAGGGAGGGAGGGAGGGAGAGGGGGAGAGGGGGATTGAGGAAGAGAGATGGAGGGAGGTGCAGAGAGAGATGAAGGGAGAGGGAGTGGGAAGGGGAGAAGAAGAGGAAAAGGGAGAGGGAGAGAGGGAGAGCAGGAGGGAGAGGAAGAGGGAGACAGGGAAGGGGTGAGGGAGGGATGGAGAGAAGAAGGGAGGGAGGGAGAGAGGGAGGGAAGGGAAGAGGGGGAGAGGGAGAGAGATGGAGGGAGGTGCAGAGAGAGATGAAGTGAGAGGGGGAGAAGAAGATGGTAGAGAGGGAGGGAGGGAGAGAAGAAGGAGAGAGAGAGTGAGTGATGTTCCGGGTCTGTGTGTCATGGTGTGTGTGACTCTGGCGCCCCCTGCTGGTCAGACACTCACCTTGCATCCCTTCCTCAGCACCAGGGGGCTGACCTGACAGGACACTCCTCCCGTCCCCTGCCTGTCTGGCTGGCCGGGATCCACGGAGCAGGACAGACTGGACGGCCAGGTGGACTGCGATCACAACTGCGTATGGTTATCATTGTTGTCGGCGCTGTCATGGTTAGTATTACAAAGGTAATACCAAAATAACACAACTGTGGGCTGACCTGGGAGACGCTGGCGCGGGTGAAGGACAGCGCGGGGGGGAAGCGCAGGGACAGGTCGCAGCCGGACGAGTCCTCCCCTGCGTTGAGGATGGTCACGCCCAGTGCTGCCAAGAACCCTGGACTGGCCACGACCTCCGGGCTGAGAGAGGGAAAGAGAGGGAAAGAGAGAGGTAGAGCAGGAGGGGGAGGAAAGGAGGATGGTGAGATGGAGGGAGAGGAAGAGGGAGAGATGGAGGGGGGGATTGAGAGAGAGAGGCAGAGGGAGAGGGAGAGAGATGAAGGCAGAGGGAGAGGGAGAGAGAGACAGGTAGAGAAGGAGAGGAGAGGGAAGGTGGATGGTGAGACGGAGGGAAGTAGGGAGGGAGAGAGATGGAGGGAGGTGCAGAGAGAGATGAATGGAGAGGGAGAGGGAGTGAGAGGGGGAGAAGAAGAGAGAGATAGAGAGAGGACGAACAAAGAGAGAGAGAGATGGAGAGGATGAGAGTCCCTCAAGATCTCCACCCTCCGACCCCCACAGTCACATGTCCATAGTGTCGGGCAGCTCACCGCGTGAAGTTGAGGCTCACGGCAAGATCGGACACGCACACCTGGTCCTCCCCGCACACCAGCTCCAGCGGTACCTGCAAAACGCCACATGCAACATGCAACACGTCTGAGACACTGCACGTTCTCAAAACAGGACTGTTTATATGAAGCATATATCTGTCTGTATGTATTTACTGCAGGACGTCCTCGGGAACTGATTATTATTATCATTATATACACACACACTTGCCTGCTGCGTGACAGTGGTGGGACAGAGGGGGTGCAGGATGGACCGTAGCCCATCGGATCCCTGTATCTCCTGCCCCTCCACCGAGACTGACGCCGACACAGGCACTGGAGTGTAGTCTGAGATGCACGCCTGCTCAGACAGACATAGAGAGAGAGAGGGAGGGACAGAGGGGGGGGGCAAAATGAGTTAAACTGTGGAAAACAACTGCATACTGACTAACTCTGCTCTGTACAGACTGCATGCTCAAAACACACAGACACACAGACACACACACAATCAGACACACACAGACAGTGACTGACCGGTACAGCGACACTGAGGTTGTAGCAGCTGGTTGCTGTGATGATGTCGGTCCAGGGGTTGAGGGAGGTCGGGGAGAGGAGCAGCCGGCTGGTCCTGCGCTGGGGCTCCACACTGACCGACACGCTGACCTTGGCCCTCACTGCGGCCCCTGCAGGGACACACACACACACACAGCACAGTCACACACTGACCGACACGCTGACCTTGGCCCTTACTGCGGCCCCTGCAGGGATACACACACAGCATAATCACACACACACACACACACATCATGGTCACACACTGACACACACACAGCACAGTCACACACTGACACACACAGCACAGTCACACACTGACACACACAGCACAGTCACACACTGACCGATACGCTGACTGCGGCCCTCACTACGGCCCCTGCAGAGACACACACACAGCACAATCTCACACACACACACACACGCACACACACACACTGACACACACAGACGCACCCAGTTTCCCGGTGTGCACCCCGTTGAGCGTCACACAGATGGTGGCTGTGGTGACGGTCTGACCGAAGGTGGTGGTCGTCCCGCCGCAGTGGAAGGTGTCCTGGGAGATGACCTCGGGGCTGAAGGTCATCAACACCGTCACGTTGATGACTGGCTGGGACCTGGTTTGGAGGGGGAAATTAACCAAACAGCCAATTCACAAACAAATCAATTAACCATTTAAACAATTAATACATTAACCAAGTAACCAATTACATGGCACAGCCAAGACACAGGGCACCCCCTCCTCACCTGAGCACGACGACACCCCCCTGCGCTCCCACGGCGATGTCTGTCAATCCGTCCTGGCTGAGGTCCCCCGCCGAGTGGACAGACTGACTGAAGAACTGCAGGCCGGCTCTGACTGACGCTCCCTCCACCTTCTATAGCACACAGAGGGAGAAAGATGAGAGGGAGAGAGATGGAGTGAGAGAGAGGGAGAGGGAGTGAGACAGTGAGAGAGATGGAGAGAGGGTGAGGGGTAGAGAGAGAGAGAGAGAGAGAGAGTGAGGGGAATAGGGAAGGAGGGGATAGAGGGAGGGAGATAGAGGGAGAGGGAGAGAGTTTGTGAAGTTTGAGTGTGTCTGTAAAGGTGAGAGAGTGACGGGGAGATGGAGCGGCATTCAGGGTCAGAGGTCGGGAGTCAGGAGGTCAGAGGTCAAGGGCTCGGTGCTGACCTGGGAGGGAGTGGAGTGGATGCCGTCTCTATGCCCCCGGAAGAGGTACAGGCTGCCCCTCCCCTCGCCCTCCAGGGGGGCACCCACGGCGAGCTCGGGGACCCCGTCTCCGTCCAGGTCCGGAATGGCAGACAGCGACGCCCCGAACCGCCCACGCTGATTCCCCGGGGAGCCCCGCAGCATGAGCGTGCAGTTCAGTGACACCTGCAGGGGGCAACAGAGAGACAAAATGAGGGAAGCATAGAAAGAGACAGAGAAGGAGAGAGGGACAGGAGGGAAGAGAGAGAAAGGTGATGAGATGGGGGACAGAAAGGAAACAAAAAACACCTATGAAATAGCCATGACAAACTGAGCGTGTGAGTGTGTGTTTCAGTGTGAGTGTGTGTGTCTGCGTGAGTGTGTAAGTGTATGTTAGTGTGTGTCTCAGTGATCCTCACCCCAGGCTGGACAGTGCACACCATGACCTCCCCCCCAACCCCAGGCTCGTAGTACAGCGGTGCCCCAATCACCAGGGTGTCAGTTTGTCCGTCTCCCGTCAGGTCCAGGACACACATTGCCGCTCCGAAGTATGAGCCAAGCTGCCACACAGACAGACACAAAGAATTTAAATTCTTCCAAATCAATATCGAACACCATCACTTTCCAGTCCAGCCCAGTCAGTGACTCTGCAGCAGTCCAGTCCAGTCCAGTGTAGTCCAGTCAGTGACTCTGCAGCAGTCCAGCCCAGTCCAGTCCAGTCCAGTCAGTGACTTTGCAGCAGTCCAGTCCAGTCTAGTCCAGTCAATGACTCTGCAGCAGTCCAGTCCAGTCCAGTCCAATCCAGTCCAGTCCAGTCAATGACTCTGCAGCAGTCCAGTCCAGTCCAGACAGTTAGCTATTGTCACCTGGTGGCCATGCAGTCTCTGAGTGACCCTCCAGGTGGCATTGTAACCCTGGAAGACCAGAACTGCGCCCACGTGCCCAAGCCGGGGGGCCCCTGCGAAGTACACACTGCCCCCCGCCACCCGAGCCACTGCCACTGCGTACCCTGCCCAGAGAGAGAGACAGAGAGAGAGAGAGAGAAAGTGTTTGCCATTTCTGATTGGTAAGATTGGACCTCTCCCAGAGGTCAGTGCCAGGGGTGAGGAGTGAGGGGTCAAGGATCAGAGGTAAGAAGGGGGTCATTACCTAGGTATGAGTCTCTGATGCCGGGCTCTGAGATCGAGGCGTTGATGAAGGTGCCATTGCCTCCCCCCCCGCTTCGCAGCGACTCCACAAACCCCCCCGACCACTCGAACGCGCCGACCGCTCCCAGCAGAATAGAGTCCTGAGAGAGAGAGAGAGAGAGAGAGAGAGAGAGAGAGAGGGTGTGAGTGTGAGAGCATGACACCTGGAGAGCCGGGAGCCCCATAACTGTCTATCACCGGCAGACTGACCTGGCCCACCGCAGCACTGAAGCCCCCCTGAGACATCTCCAACTGGAAGGAGGTGAAGTTGGACTGTTTGTTGGTTCCTACAGAGAGAGAGGGGAGAGAGATGTCTTGTTATTGTTCCCGTTGCCCTGTTCTTGAGCGGAGAGGGAGAGGGAGACGTGGACAGAGGGAGAAGGACAGGGGGACGGAGGGGGACACTGCGTCCTCACCCTCGATGGCAAAGATTTTCTCCTCCAGCTGGCTGCGAATGGAGCTCAGGGCGTCAAAGCTGTTGACCTGGAACACATCCTGGGGGGTCGAGGCGATGACCCGCAGCTCCTGCTCTGAGGACTGCTCCCCCACCTGAGAGAGAGAGGGAGGGAGAGAGAGAGACACACAGAGAGAGAGAGATTGAGTGGTAGGGAGAGAGGAGGATTTCCTTCTACCTCCTCCTGCCCCTTATCCCCCAGACCCTCTATGTCCCGCAGAGAGCCAATCAGGTACCCCGATGGCATAGCGGACCACGCCCCTCCTCTCGGCCTCAGGGATGACATAATTGAAGGTCATTTTTTTGTCATTGGACCGGCCGTCCGTGATCACGACCAGCAGCTTCCTGGACTGGGGGCGCATCCCCCGCGCCTCCGTCAGCATCTGGTCACTGAGGGGGAGAGAGAGAGAGGGAGAGAGGGAGAGAGGAAGGGAAAGAAATCATTCAGGATTTTGCAGAAGGAAAAATTAGGACTTAGACAAACAGACAGACAGATAGACAAATAGATAGAGAGATTTACAGTTTTTCTGAATTGCTCAAACACTGAACCCCATTCTCTGAACCAAATCACTCTTTAGGCAAAACCTTAAACAAGACTGTCTTTCTGTATCACTTACTGAACTACTTCTTTATCTGTTTTTATATATAGAGCGAGTGTTTGAATTGGATTCCATGGAAAGGCCCCATGAACACATTTTTGTAGGTGAAGCAGGGTTCAATCTGGCGAAGAGGAGAGGGATAGGCAGGAACATAATTGGCAGAATGAGTCTCTCATTGACTTTGATTTTGCAGCGGCACAACATTTTTGAGTGTACTGTAATGTGCTTTTCATTGAGAGTTTTCTTTGTTCTTTGGGCTTTTGCAGTTTTTATGCAAGTGCTAAATATACAGACATTCAATACTGTATTTCTTGCAGTGCTTACAGTATACAGTATACACTGTACTAAGTTGTGATTACTATACTTTGTTTTTAATTACAAAATGTGTTTACTGTATACAATAAACATTTTTTCTGTAACTGCATGCCCTGGACGCTGTGTTCTCCATTTTGTGATGTAGTGTATAATGGATGCTCTGTAGTGTTTATATATTGACTGGCTGTGTGTATGACCTGAAAGCATTGTTTGATTTTGAGCACAGGTGAGATGGTTTTGAGGCAATTGATAGATTTTGCCAGAAGTGTCAGGGGTTTTGTGAATGTAATTTGAAGATTTGGTTTTGTGTTTAAAGTTTTGAGAAAATGGTTTCAAGCAATTGTGAAACACTGTAAATATGGGGGTCAGGGGTCGGAGGTCGACTCACAGGACATATTTGATGGCAGTGGGGGTGTAGGTTTGGCCCTTGGTGTGAGGGACGAAGTGCAACAGCTTTTCAGGGTCCCGCTCGGCCGCGAAATTCTCAAAGTTGAAGATCGTACGAACGTGAGTGGAGTACTGGGCCACCGCCACCTGGAGAGAGGGATAGAGAGAGGGAGTAAGAGAGAGAGCAGAAGTGGGGGAGAGTGGGAGAGGGAGGGGGGAGTGATAGAGGGAGTGGGAGAGGGAGTGGGGGAGAGGGAGTGCGAGAGAGGGGGAGTGAGAAAGGGAGTGGGAGAGAGAGAGGGTGTGAGAGAGAGGGTGTGGGGGAAAGAGGGATGGAGGGAGGAAGAGGGAGTGAGAGGGAGTATTGGAAATTTGGCTTCAAGACATTCAAGATGGAAAACAGGAGACACTTCTTCACACAGAGAGGCGTCACAATCTGAACAAACTCCCCAGCGATGTGGTTGAAGAGACAATTTGGGAACATTCAAAAACAGACTGGATAGGATCCTTGATCACTCAGTTATTAATGGACACCAAACGAGCACGATGGGGCGAATTACCTCCTCTCGAATGTACACTTTCTTATGTTCTTATGTTCCTATGTATGGCAGAGAGGGAGGGAGGGAGAGAGAGAGGGAGTGTGAGGGAGAAAGGGAGAGAGGAATATGGAGAGAAGGAGACAGAGGGTGAGAGGGAGAGGTGATTTTTTCACTGTTATGTTTAGTTTTCCCCCCTTTTCTTTCTTCCCTAATCTATCTATCTATATATATTCTAATGATTTGTTTTGAATTCATTTTCTTTAAATGACATTAAATGACATTCCTTCTAGTTTAGGAATGTGAACATCTGCGTCTTTCTGATAAGTCCGGCTGGTGAGTCAGGTTGTTGTCTGAGGAAGCAGATAACTTGCATTTTTCATTATCTAATAACTATTTCCTTGTCTGTACAAGTGTATTAAGCTCCCTGCTCAGAGGAGTCAGAGAGGAATGTTACACTGCTGGGTACTGTTTCTCTCTCCGTGCTGCCTGAAATAAGTAATCTGCTTAAACAATGGCCGTTTTCTTCCACAGTGCCAATAAAGCACATTTTGAATTTTAAATTTGAGAGGGAGTTAGGGAGAGGGAGGAGACGGGGGGAGGCACGGAGAGAGAGAGAGAGAGAAAGAGGCAGAGGGAGCAGGAGACAGGGGAAGGAAGGGGTGAGAGAAATAGAGAAGGAGAGAGAGGGAGAGGTGAGGGGGAGGCGGGCAGGGGCTTGGTGACTC